>NW_028143110.1:0-280783 GCF_977018435.1 Lepisma saccharinum | reverse complement strand
GTGGTTAGATTGGGAACGACCTCAAAAGCAGTTAGTGTTTCAAACAGACTAAGTTGGACGTATATCCATTACAGCATCCCGAAGCCTATATGATTACTCCAAGGGGGTCCCTGAACAGCCCCTCCTCTCTGCTACCCTCATGTTTCCTATATATGCCCCCCCCTCCCCGATTGTCTATCTCGGATTTTTGCCTAGGTCCGCCATTTAGCCTACTCTTGTACAGCATTATTATATACAGGCGAGACATTCACTGCGATTGACACAATTATTTTTTTCACTTAACATTTTCTTAAGCTCTGTATGAATCTGAGACTCTTATCAGCTGATATGATTAACTGTGTTATGTGATCACACCGTGCTGAAAGCTTGAAAAGAAGAGAAAGTTGCCACTTACAGCGCAACCTTTCAGACAAGTTAAGGATAAAAGACCTTGTACCGTACCTGCTTCGGTAATCGAAAAATGTTTTTTCTCTCGTTTCAGGGATGGTTCAAATATATTTAATTATTTATTTTTATTTTTATTTCTTTACTAGAGAAAAGATGTTTAAGAGGTGATGAACTGATGATGATTCGAATGTAGAATGGACAGTAAAAACATGGTCGAAATATGGTGAAGTTGCAAAAAATAAAGAAACCTTTAAGACCTAAAAAAGCTACGAAAGGACCAATAAGCCAAAAAACGCCCAATGCTCTACAATGACCCAAAATGAACATATATAATGTTGGTCCTCGTCTTCGGACACTAGGGAAAAAAAGGATTTTTCCTCAACTTCCGAGCTCTAGTGATCACTCAGTCCAGTCTAAATGGAGATAACTGCGAAACCATTTTCAACAAAAATCAGTTCGTTCACACAGAGTCGAACGTGCATTTGTATCGTATTATAATACTACACATGAAGAATATTTTATATTTGTAGAGTACTATAATGTATGTATACGTACATGATTTTTAATTGCTTGAAGTGGGTGATTCATGGAGAAACGTTGACCTTAGCCAAAATAATCATATTTAGTTTTGATTGTCCCTTTTGGAAACATTCAGTTATCGACTCCAAAAATAACCATTGTACATTGAATATTTGAGCGAATATTGTAGTACTGTGCGACGGTACAAGTAGAAACACAGCCTTCTCCATTTGTAATAGTTTACAGGAGTCAGTCATAAAAATATATTGGGAACGACGTGTGAATATTTGACACGCACCTTCTGTCTTTAGGGCTTTATGTTCGTCGGTTACAGCCATTTATCGGACTTCTCAAAGGCATCTTAGAGTTAGTAGGAATAAGCCCCTGCGTGGTCTGTGGTGCAGGATTTATTTGAAATTATCCTATATTCTTTAGGAATAAAAGATCATCCATACCTCTTACTAGGAGATTTTTTTAAACTTCCGATGATATACAAACACTTTTTTTTTAAACAGACAGTTCACCCGATACCACTTGTAGGCCTAAACCTACTAGTTGTAACTAGGTTTATAACCCTGGTCTCTTTTACGATGCACGAGAACGCATTATTCAGAGTTGGGTTTGTGGAATATCTGCCAAATGGAGGACAAGTACATCAGCCAATCCGAAGATTGAAGCAAGATATTACCCAACGTCCCTTAGACCATCAGACTTTCGGCGACCAGGAGAATGTCCCGTAGGTATAAAAAAAGTCTGTTTTATATCATTTCTTTTTACAATTTACCAAGGTTATTATATAGTTGTTTTATATTTCCATAGTTTCAGCATTTTTTATATTTAAGTTAAACAATGCATTACCAATTGTAACATCAACACTGACATTTTTACGGAAAGAAATCTAACAATCTTTAGAGAAAAGATTCAACACAAATTCTTAAGAACATAGATTCTTGTAACGTAGACTGAATAGTTTAGTGCTTGAAAGGAATGTGTTGACAGGGGCGACACATAGCGTTCCCCCCAAAAAGAAATACAAGTTAACGTTATTTATTTATTTATTTTTTTAAAAAAAAATCTCAACTTAAACAACTGTCAAATTAACCTTTACCTCAGAATACTTGGATATTTTAGTGGACCTTCTTCGTTATGATTTCCTTGGATAAATGTTAGTTAGTTAAGAAAGTGTTCAACAAATTCTCACTGTTTGTGTTACCAAAAGCTGTTAATGTCCACATTTAGATTAAGAGTGATACTTTACACATAGTGGCTTCATTTGGACAAAATTAATTAGCATTATTAGGAGATAATCTGCTAACGCTTCTCGGAAGTGATATACATCAACAATATTATCTTCAGTTGTATCTTTCCTTCCCTCTGGTAAGTTAAGTCTCTAAATACTTTTCTTCCAGACTAATATCCTTCTTGAAAATTCTGGATAACTCTTGGGTTATTTCGACCACATTTTTCTGCTTTTCAACCCATTGTTTATGCTGTTAACACTAATTATATCATCTCTGATGTTTAGAATATATCCTTCGTTCCACTGTACTTGAAGACACCTGTTAAATTCGGCAGATAGTCTGGTTTTACCATGTTCAACATCCTGAGGTAAACGGAAAATTAGCTCGGGTACTTTAAAAGATTTTAGGATCTGATCTATCTCAGGAGTTTTTTCATCCTTGGAGGAACATTCCAGGATATCGCGACATTGTTTCAAAATTGAACTTAGAGCGTGACAATGAGCATCTCTTACCTCTGTTAGTAATTATTTCTTGCTTTAGTTCTTCTGTAGTTTGACTCATTTTGTCCTCTGGATTATCCTCTGAGTTGGATAGACCCCCATCATCTCGAAACCAGTTATGATAAGCCGACAAAAATTCTTTACTCCAGTCGTCTTCCGTGTTAACCGGCATAATTTTGTGATCTGTTTGTTTATATCTCTTCACTATGTTTTTCCAACGTTTTGAATACAAGTATTTATAATGTTCGCTATGGTTTCCATCATTTCAGTAATTCAAATTTTCTCTCAGGAGTACAATTTATTTTTTCCAAATTTTGGAAATTTTCCTTTCCAGAATCTGCTTGAGTCCATGGGTTTAGTAATTCCGCTGCATTGTTTTTGATCTCTTTTACTATAAATGGTCCAGTAAAACATTCGAATAATTTGAACTCACATTATCCTTAGCTGAAGTTAGCTTGTGTGATTTTTTTTAACACCAAGTCTTCTTTAAGTAGCTCGTAGGCCCTAAGATGATTCTTTTGTAGTCTATGTTCCTTTCTTCGGAGATTATTAGACTGAGCATGGAAGATTTTATCCTTCCACTGTAGATCTTGAAAACCATATTTTTTTGTCAATTTATTTGTTTCAGAATGTAATTGGCACTGGTTCATTGTAAAAAAGCTCAAAGGGAGCATACACAGTTTATCCTGACACAGAGCAATGCATTATCGAACAGATTTTTTATATAAATTTGTGACAATCCTGATGTATTATTTATTTATTTATTTAGTTTATTTTACTTCGCGTTTTGTACATTTTGGCTAATTTGCAAAGATGGGGATGAGTGATGAAATGATGAAATTGATGAATGGACATTCACAAACAACCAAGCCCGACCAGGATTCGACCTCGACCCTTCGGACCTCCTCCAGCTTAATATTACAAAATGGTTCTTCATGTTGTCCCCTTTTCCATTTGTCTAGTCCTAGTTCCTTCAAAGGTTTAATAAGATTCCAAACGTTATAAGTCTGGCATTCTCGAGTTAGTTCGGTAGGCTGATTTTCAGCAACAGAATATCGGCTAAGAGCATCTGCTATCCCATTGTTTTGCCCCTGGATGTAGATTATCTCATATTCATATTGTTGCAATTTTAAAGCCCACCGTATTAATCGATCATTCCAGTTTCTACTGTTCTCAAGCCATACCAGATCCTAAACTTTGTGCCGTAAATGTATACTTTAAAATGTTCAAGCCCAAACATAATAGCTAGGCATTCTAAATCTTGTGTTGTGTAATTTTTCTCAGCTGATTTTAACTTTCTGCTGGCATATTGAATTATACTAATATATTCTAATTGCCCTTTGTTTTGTTTTCTCTTGGAACAATATCGATCCTAGCCCAATGTTAGAAGCATCGCACATCAGCTAGAATGGCCGTTGGAAGTAAGGTTGAGCTATCGCGGGAAGTTTTACTTACTCATGCTTTAGCGACTGGAAAGCTCTTTCTTTCAGGTTGTTCCATTCCCATTGACTACACTTTTCTAGTAGTTCTTCTAGAACGTGAGTTTTTGATACTAGGTCTCTTACAAACCTACGTCACAAGTAAACTAAACCTAGAAATTGTTGCAGGTGTTTCCTCGTTTTTGGACGTTGAAATTCTAAAATGGCTTCATCCTTCTTAGGATCTATTCTGATGCAATTTCCTGCCACAAGATGGCTTAAGTATTTTATCTCTGGTTTTGATAAATTCACATTTTTTCAAGTTTATAGTGAATCCTTCACCCTGCAACTATTCCAATACGTATATTATATGCTAAAAACGTTCTTCCACAGTTTCGTTGAAAATGAGAAGGTCGTCTATATAGACAGTGAGAAAATCTTCTGACAAAAGTTCGAAAAGGCTATGCATCGTGTGCATGATGATGGCTACAGCGTTTGATAATCCGAATGGCATCCTGGTGAAACAACACGCTCGACATTTGTAGGAGAACGCGGTGAACTTCTTGTGCTCTGGTTTAATAGGAACTTGTAGGTAACCTAAAGCCAGATCAAAGCACGAAATTTTTTTTTTTTTACCATGACACTTTTGTAACGAAATTGAAACAAACAGCAAAACCAAAACTATCAGAGATTTATATAAAGGTGCATATGTGTTTAGAAAAGGGTGGCAACCTAAAGTAAACTTGATAAAAGATAAAAACAGTGATTTTCTAGCGAAGGTATACTAGCGAAAGCATACTAGTATAATTGACGTTCGTTCACATAGAGTTGTTGACTGTGCCAGTGAACATTATTTAGTAATTACTAAATTAAGAGAAAGGCTCGCAGTGATAATCATAAGCAACAAGATCTAAAAGTTATAAAATTTAATACAGGAAAATTTGCTGATGAAAGAATTAAGAAAGATTACCAAATTAAACTGTCAAATAGATTTGATGTTTTTCAGGATGTAAATGATTATGAAAATATAAATGAAACAGACGTAAATACCAATTGGGAGCACATACGTAATGGAATAGAATCAGCAGCTAAGGAAAGTATAGGATACCATAAATAAAAAAATATATTACTTGAAAAGCAAATTTGACGAAATTGTAACAAACAGCAAAAACAAAAATATCAGATATTTATATAAAGGTGTCAATGGATTTAGACAGGTGTGCCAACCTAAAGTAAACTTGATAATAGATGAAGACGGTGATTTTCTAGCTGACCCAAACGATATTCTAAATAGATGGAAGAACTACTTTAAAGAACTTTTAAATGTTCATGTAGGAGATAAATCAGAAGTAAATGAAGTACACCCAGCAGAACCTTTAATTCCAGAACCTAACGTGACTGAAGTTAAAGATGCTATTAAAAGGCTAAAGAATAACAAAGCACCTGGCATTGATTTAATACCAGCTGAGTTAATTAAATATGGTGGAAATTTGTTAATATGTCAAATTCATAAATTAATTTGTTTATTATGGAATAAAGAAGAAATACCTCAACAGTGGAAAGGATCCATTAATGTTCCTGTGTTCTAAAAAGGTGACAAAATGAACTGCAATAATTACCATGGAATTTCTCTACTCTCAACAACATATAAGATATTATCTAACACTATTTTAACAAGACTAACCCCATATGCTAATGAAATTATAGGTGATAATCAATGTGCTTTTAAACGTAACAGATCAACTACAGATCAAATTTTTCACATCAGACAGACACTTGAAAAAAAGTGGGAATATATTCAAAATGTCCATCAGCTATTCATTGATTTCAAAAAAGCATATGATTCGGTCAAAATAGATAAATTATAGAATATATTTTAGTCGAGTTTGGAATACCTAAGAAGCTTGGTAGCATGATAAAAGTATGCACCAGTGAAACAGAAAGTAAAAATCGTTTGGGTATTAATGTGTCTGACAAATTTACAATTCATGATGGGTTAAAACAAGCAGATGCATTATCTCCATTGCTCTTCAATTTTGCCTTAGAATATGCTGTTAGGAAGGTAAAAGAAACTAACGAAGGACTAAAATTAAATGGTATCACTCAGTTGTTAGCATATGCAGATGATGTAGACTTATTAGAGTATGATAGAAATAAAATTAAGAATAATGCTAAAATATTTTTCAAAACTGCTAAAGAGATAGGTTTGGAAGTTAGCAAAGAGAAAACTAAATATATGTATACAGGCCGAAACCAAGTGTTAGGTAATAATCAAAACTAATTATTGATAACAACTCGTTTGAACCAGTTTCCAAAATCAAATGCTTAGGAGTAATATTCAAAAAAGAAACTCATATCAAAGAGGAAATACAAAGTGGGCTTAATTCAGAAAATGCATGTTACTTCTTCATAAACTTTTGTCTTCTCGTTTAATATCTAAGAAACTAAAAGTTAAAATATACAAAACCGTAATTTTGCCTGTAGTATTATATGGGTGTGAAACTTGGTCCCTTACATTGAAAGAGGAACATAAATTGAGAGTATTTGAAAATAGGATCCTTAGGAAAATCTTTGGACCTAAAAAGGATGAGGAGACAGGTGAGTGGAGAAGGTTACATAATTTAGAACTACATAATTTGTATTCATGTCCAGATATTATTAGATTAATTAAATCAAGAAGACTTAGGTGGACAGGCCATGTGGCACGAATGAGAGAGGAAAGACGAGTTCACAGGATTCTTGTTGGGAAACCTGATGGTAAGAGACCTATAGGAAGGCCAAGTCGAAGATGGAGGGATAACGTTGTGATTGACCTAAAGGAAATCTGTAGGGATGGAAAAGAGTATATAGATTTTGCTCAAGATAGGGACAGATAGATGGCCTGTGTTGGTGCAGCCATGAACCTTCGGGTTTAAGAAGGCTAGAGAGTTAGTTAGATACTTTTGTAGAGCTTCTTGAAGTCGCGGCACTTTTAGGAACTATAATCATTTTATTTAATTTCCTGAAGTCAATGCAGGGTCTAACCGATCCGTCGGGTTTGTCTACCACTAGCATTGGATTCATGTAAGGAGAGTTACAGTTTCGAATTACTCCCCATTCATTCCATTTATTTAAATCTTGTTCTAATTTTTTTGCGTTTCGGAACTTTATAAGGAAATCAAACACTGATAGGTTAGTGCTTAATAAAATTTCGCAGGTACAGTTCTTTGCAAGTCCTGGTTTGTCAGAGAATATAGGGCGATACTCAGTTAATATTCGACATAGCTTCTCCTTCTCTTTTTGATCTAACAGTTCTGGAGCAAATGCTTTCTTCTTTATATCTTTCTCGGAGGCAGACCATTTGTTTACTGAGATTCCATTTCAGTCACAAATAACTTTACATATGAATTCTTATCATTTATTGCCTCAACACTATTTCCTTGGCTAACTGCAATCGAATATTCTTCAACGACTTGTCCCTTCACGTTACGATATAATTTGTTGGCACCTGCATCTAAATTAACTTTGTATCTTTTGAATAATAGATATCCGAATAACAAATCTGCCTCTAAATTCTTTACCACATAGACTTGGTCTTCAATATTGTGTCCTACAATTTCAAAAAGAATGGTTCAGTATCCTACAACTCGGGACCTCTCATGTCCAACAAAATCTTTTAACATTATTCCTGGACATCTATTCAATTTCATGCCTGGTAATCTCTCTTGGAGTTTTACTCAAACATTATAAAATTATGACAGTGCACCCGCTTCCAGAATCCAAGGTACATTTAATTTTTAGTCCAAAAACTTCTATTAGAATTTGTGGCTCTTTGTTACAGTTTTTTGTTACTTCGATAACGGTAAATAATTTTTCTTCTTCTGAATTTGGATAAGAATTTAGATCTAGATCAAAAGCATCTTATTTTTATTAATAATTAGCTTGTCTTCTTCGCTGTCACAAATACCAAGATTGTGTCATGTTGTAGAAGGGAGAGCACCATCTACAACGACCTCTGGTTTTAATTTGCTCGACTGGTAGAGGAAATTTCCAAAGAGGGTGCTTTAGTAGTGGAAGGAATTTCCCATACAGATGCTATAGGGTCCAAAGGACAGTCTTCTGGAATTTCGTCAGTTTATTTTCCACATTCTTTCTTCCGAGACTGGTTCCAGTTTCTTTGATTCTTGTTCTTATTCCAGAATGTCCTTCTCTCGACATCCCTCCTTTAGAACCTTAGATTTCCGTTAAACCTTTGTTTGATCTGTGTGGTCTTCTTATGTTCTTCCCCTCCATTCCTCCGGGAGATCTCTAGATTCCTTACTCGAGGTCGAGTATTTCGTCGTTCATCAGTTCGTTGGTGATTGGCTTTCCATCCTTACATTTCCTCAGACGCTTCGAACTTTCCCAGGAAGGTCGTGAGTTGGTGTATGTTGATGGGATCCCGAGTTAGTACCAGTTGTCGCACTCGTGAAGGTAATTGGCCAATGATTAAGTTCAGCACTTCTGATTGGTGGATGTTTTCCGTCAGATTGGAGTATTATGCATAGACTTGTTGTGTTTGGTCCTCCTTTGTCACTCCTGTTTCTCCCTCCAAATTTGCGGATATTTCCTTTTGACTTTCCTTCAGCTCGGTCTTTTCTTGGTTGAAGCTTTCTTGTAGATATTTTAAACGGTCTTCATCTATCTGCCGATCTTCTTTCCTTCTTTCCACTAGCTATTCATATATTTCGTCTCTCTGTTTTCTCACTTTAGCTATTCCTTCGGATATTTATTTTTCTAAATTTATTTTAAAATATTCAAACATTTTCTTACTTATTTCTAGTTCCCTTTCTCTCTCAGCTTTCTGTTCAGCATCTCTTTCACCCAAAGCTTCAAACACAGGTGCGAACTTTAGGTCACTTATTTGTCGTTGCCTATCTCTCTCTCTGCTTTCTGTTCCACATCTCGTTTACTCAACTTTTCGATCAAACGTGCGAACGGTTGGTCATTTTCTTACTTGTCTTTTAATCTTTGCTCTTTTTTCTTACATTTCTTTTAATCTTTCCTCTTCTTCTGATTCTTTCTCTTTTAATATTTGGTTTATTTGCTTCTTTGTCTCTTAATCTTTGCTCTTTTCTGCTTATTTCTCTTTTAATCACTGGTCTTTTTGTGTTTCTTTCTCTTTCTTAAAATCAGTCATAAAAGAGATCATCATTTCCATCCAACTATCATCTTTTGGGGTTGGTGTAACTTGTTCTTCCAAGCACTATATACATTTAACGTTTTCTTCTGCAGCTACGTCAGATCCAGGGGTCTTATGTGCACAATTTTCATGAACGTATCTGTTGCAGCTGGAGCATGGTAGTAAAGTTTCTTCCTTCTTTTCTTCATTCCTACAGTAAACGAGACTCTCTTTCTGCTGCTTCGTCAAAGGTCTCTGGGAACCTATCATCTTTGATTCTTCTGTTTCTGGAACAGGATTATTCTTCCGTTTCTGGAACAGGCTTCTTCTTCTGGTTCTAGATCAGGATCTTCTTCTGCTGCTTTGCCAAGAATATCCACAGGTGGCTGCTTTGATGATCCTGGTCACGGTCGCCAAAAATCACTGACAGGAATCTTGTGCCTTTAGGGCTTTATGTTAGTCGGTTACAAACTTTTATCGGACTTCTCAAAGGCTTCCAAGTGTTAGTAGGACCACGTCCTTGCATGGTCTGAGGTGCTGGATTTATTTTAAATTATCCTATATTCGTTAGGAACAAAATATCATCCAGACCTCTTACTAGGAGATTTATTTAAACTTCCGATGATACACAAACACTTTTTTTTCAAACAGACAGTTTACCCGATACCACTTACAGGCCTAAACCTATTAGTTGTACCTAGGTGTATATATATACATTTTTTGTTCGTTTGAAATAATATTTCTATCCTTTTTTATTTTTATGTAATTCCAAAACAGTCTACTGTTATTCTTGATACTCTCCTCGGTTTCCCTTAGATACACGTTGTATGCTCTATTTATAAGTGTTTTTACTCTCTTACGAGTATCTTTATATTTTATTCTGCTATCATTATCATATATTTCAAAAAAGCATATGATTCGGTCAAAAGAGATAAATTATATTATATATTAGTAGAGTTTGGAATACCTAAGAAGCTTGTTAGTATGATAAAAATATGCACCAGTGAAACATAAAGTAAAATAAGTGTGGGTATTAATATGTCTGACAAATTTACAATTCATGATGGGTTAAAACAAGCAGATGCATTATCTCCATTGCTCTTTAATTTTGCCTTAGAATATACTGTTATGAAGGTAAAAGAAACGAAAGAAGGACTAAAATTAAATGGTGTGACTTAGTTGTTAGCATATGCAGATGATGTAGACTTACTGGGGAGTGATGCTAAAATATTTTTCAAAACTGCTAAAGAGATAGGTTTGGAAGTTAACAAAGATAAAACTAAATATATGCTTACAGGCCGAAACCAAGTGTTAGGTAATAATCAAAATCTGATTTTGATAACAACTCGTTTGAACCAGTTTCCAAATTCAAATACTTAGGAGTAATATTAACAAATGAAAATGATATTAAAGAGGAAATAAAAAGTAGGCTTAATTCAGGAAATGCATGTTACTTCTCTCTTCATAAACTTTTGTCTTCTCGTTTAATATCTAAGAAACTAAAAGTTAAAATATACAAAACAGTAATTTTGCCTGTAGTATTATATGGATGTCAAACTGGGTCCCTTGCATTGAAGGAGGAACATAAATTGAGAGTATTTGAAAATAAGATCCTTAGGAAAATCTTTGGACCTAAAAGGGATGAGGAGACAGGTGAGTGGAGAAGGTTACATAATTTAGAACTACATAATTTGTATTCATGTCCAGATATTATTAGAATAATTAAATCAAGAAGACTTAGGTGGGCAGGCCATGCGGCACGAATGGGAGAGGAAAGAGGAGTTCACAGGATTCTTGTTGGGAAACCTGATGGTAAGAGACCTGTAGGAAGGCTAAGAAGAAGGTGGAGGGACAACGTTGAGATGGACATAAGGGAAATCGGTAGGGATGGAAAAGAGTATATAGATCTTGCTCAAGATAGGGACGGATGGAAGGCCTGTGTTGCTGCAGCCATGAACCATCGGGTTCAAGAAGGCTAGAGAGTTAGTTAGTTAGTTATCATTATCATATTTCATTCGTTTCCTGTAACACTCTTTAAATCTTAGCATGACCTTAATTTTTCGGGTAAACCAAGGAGGGTATTTACTGTTTGAGTGGATTCTCTTTGTTATTACTGTAGAATTAAAATTCGAGCTATCTTTAACATTGAAATATTCAACAGCGTCATTTACATTATTCATACTAGTAATAGGTTCTCTAAATAATTCATACATTCGGCGGAAATTTGCTTTTTCAAAATTTAACATTACAGCTGGATTCGTTTTGTTTTGTTTTGCTTTTGAATAACTCAAACTTGCAATTAATAACGGATGATGCATATCTTACTTTACAAGGGGTAATTCGTCCGTATTGACTGTAACACAATCCCATATATTAGTTAAAATCAGATCAAGTGTTCTATTCTTTTTATTTTTTATGTCAATAATAGAATGCAAGTCATAGAGACTCAAAAAATTATCTAAAACTCTGTTTGAAGTAAGTATTAAAATGTTTATTTATAATTTAGACACAATGTTAATGCATCTTTAGTTCTCATTTCTTGATATTGTTGAAACAGGTATAGTTTTTTAATAAATGGTTCTTTTTGTGATTTCTCATTGCAGTGATCCTGAGTGTGATGGCGTAGGGATGTGACGACCTCATTGTCCAGTGACTTGTTCAATGAAGTTAGTCAACCAACAGAGTGAAATGGTCCACATTTTGCTCTGTTGGGATTTACAGATGGTTCTATGAGTGTCCCAGAATCGACAGAAGTGGGATACGGTTGGTGGACTACAATCTGATCCTCCCTGTTATATCCGAGGGATGCGCTGACCAACGACAGGTGTGGTGCTCCATTCATATTGGTGTTTAGGCGTAGAGGTGACAACTCTGCACTGTAAAAATACATGTCAAGAAACAGCAATATGAAGCCATGGATGTTCCCAAGGTAAAATATTCCGGAGGTAAAATAGTCCCCCTTTCGGATCTCCGGGTGGGGACTACTTTGGGAGGTCCCTGGGCTAAGGATAAGGTCTACATTAGGAATAAGGATATTAAATTAGGCACCTGGAATGTTCTGAGCCTTTACCTGCCTGGGGCATTTCAGTGTACAGTTAATGAGATAGTTAAGTATAAATTAGATGTAGTAGCTGTCCAGGAAGTTAGGTGGCCAGGAGAAGGGAATTGTAAAACTAAAAATTATACATTTTTCTATGGTGGTACTGAAAATCATAATTTTGGAACAGGCTTTTTCATAAATAATATAATTATCTCGGCTCTTAAAACAGCAGAATTTATTAATGATAGGATATCATATGCAGTTTTACAGGGTAGGTGGTGTAAAATTATATTAATAAACATACATGCACCAACGGAAGATATAGATGATAATACTAAAGATGATTTTTATGCAGAGTTAGAACAGGCCTTTGATAAACTTTCTCAGTATGATATGAAAATTCTGTTAGGCGACTGTAATCCACAGATTGGCACAGAAGAGACATTTAAACCCTTGATTGGTAAAGAAAGTCTTCATGAATTAAGTAATGATAGTGGTATAAGATTGATTACTTTTGCAACTCAAAGAATATAATTGTGAAAAGTACCACTTTTAACATAGAGATATCCATCCATAAATGAGCCGGTCAGAATGACAGTGGTGTAAGTCAGCGAGGGATTGTGAGGAGATAATGAAGCCTTTGTGCAAACAGTGATAAAAAAATCAATGCCGCAGATGTAGTAGTGTATGCCTGAAAATAGTATCAGATTGTATATGCCAGTGGATGATGTCAAAATTCACCATGAGTTGTTTAAAATAGCCGTTAATTGACTTACACCAGTGTCATCCGAAACTGTGATCGGGTACGATGAAAGGTGTTACGTTTGCGCGCAACGGACGCCTGCGACAACGGGTAACAACCAGGGGATTGTTGAGAAAAGGTGTGTATGAGTCAGCAAGAACCAACATTTCAATAGTAACAAAGAAATTTATGTTTTCTTTGTCAAGTACATGTTGACAATGTAAAGAACATAGGGACGAAATATAACACAAACGTGAGTCAATGTTAAGTTGTTCCTGATGAATCACTACTCATCGTCCATTTCCCCCTCGTTTGCATTTCTTGGATGTATGGTAAGGGACCCAAGTTGTCTTACACAGTCGTAGTATTTAAATTGTTGAAAAATGCATGATGGATGGGTGGTATGAACGGCAAGAGATCAATCATATCTTGTTTCTTTTTCAAGGAAATTGGCGGGTTGTCCGGGCACAACATTGTCTTCTGTATGTTTTGCAACAACAAAGGGTGTCCTTTACGTCCAGTTGGGGTGATGTCTAATGTAAAGAAATCCACAATGTCTTGAAGTATTTCCATGTAATTAAGAGTATGTGGACGCTCTTTTCAACCCTGATCCACTGCATTTTCAGCCAGTTTACCGGATGTTTATCAGTGTTCTTCTTTCTCTTGCTGATATTCCGCTCTAAATTAGCAGTAGAATGAAACTCTGCACAGGCCGTATCGTACAACCATCCGCTGTCCACTGACTTACACCAATGTCATTCTCACCCACTCACCAGTTCTGTTCCGTGAGAAACGTTCGCGCTGCTTCTAGCAGCCAGTAAACGTACTATTGACTTCCATTGCTATCACACTGAATTGCCGAACCGCTCAGGAACACAAACCTGTGCGTAAGTCAGTTTATCATTTTTTTTACTTACACCACTGTCTTTCTGACCAGCTCTGACCCCAGATGGTAAAACTCATAATCAGAGAGATCATATTCTCACTGATAAGCGAAGGCATACTAGTATAATTGACGTTCGTACACATAGAGGTGCTGACTGAGCCAGTGAACATTATTTAGTAATTAGTAAATTAAGAGAAAGACTCGCAGTGATAATCATAAGCAACAAGATCTAAAAGTTATAAAATTTGATACTGGAAAATTTGCTAATGAAAGAATTAAGAAAGATTACCAAATTAAACTGTCAAATAGATTTGATGTTTTTCAGGATGTAAATGATGATGAAAATATAAATGAAACAGACGTAAATAAGAATTGGGAGCACATACGTAATGGAATAGAATCAGCAGCTAAGGAAAGTATAGGATACCATAAATAAAAAATATATTACTTGAAAAGCAAATTTGACGAAATTGAAACTAACAGCAAAAACAAAAATATCAGATATTTATATAAAAGTGTAAATGGATTTAGAAAGGTGTGGCAACCTAAAGTAAACTTGATAATAGATGAAGACGGTGATTTTCTAGCTGACCAAGCAATATTCTAAATAAATGGAAGAACTACTTTAAATATTCATGTAGGAGATAAATCAGAAGTAAATGAAGTGCACACAGCAGAACCTTTAGTTCCAGAACCTAACTTGACTGATGTTAAAGATGCTATTAAAATGTTAAAGAATAACAAAGCACCTGGCATTGATTTAATACCAGCTGAGGTAATTAAATATGGTGGAAATTCGTTAATATATCAAATTCATAATTTAATTTGTTTAATATGAAACCAGGAAGAAATCCCAGTGGAAAGAAATCATATTGTTCCTGTGTTTAAAGAAGGTGATAAAATGAACTGCAGCAATTACCGTGGAATTTCTCTACTCTCAACAACATAAAAAATATTATCTAAAATTCTTTTAAAAAGACTAACCCCAAATGCTAATGAAAATATTGGTGATTATCAAAGTGGATTTAAACGTAACAGATCTAAAATAGTGGGAATATAATCAAAATGTACATCAGCCATTCATTGATTTCAAAAAAGCATATGATTCTGTCAAAATAAATAAATTATATAATATATTAGTAGAGTTTGGAATACCTAAGAAGTTTGTTACTATGATAAATGTTTGCAACAGTGAAACAGAAATAAAATTCGTGCTGGTATTAATGTGTGTGTCAAATTTACAATTCATGATGGGTTAAAACAAGGAGATGCATTATCTCCATTGCTCTTCAATTTTGCCTTAGAATATGCTGTTAGGAAGGTAAAGAAACTAACGAAGGACTAATGTTAAATGGTGTGACTCAGTTGTTAGCATATGCAGATGATGTAGACTTATTAGGGGATGATATAAATAAAATTAAGAATAATGCTAAAATATTTTTCAAAACTGCTAATGATAGAGGTTTGGAAGTTAACAAAGAGAAAACTAAATATATGCTTACAGGCCGAAACCAAGTGTTAGGTAATAATCAAAATCTAATTTTGCTAACAACTCGTTTGAACCAGTTTCCAAATTCAAATACTTAGGAGTAATATTCAAAAAAGAAACTCATATCAAAGAGGAAATAAAAAGTAGGCTTAATTCAGGAAATGCATGTTACTTCTCTCTTCATAAACTTTTGTCTTCTCGTTTAATATCTAAGAAATTAAAGTTAAAATATGCAAAACCGTAATTTTGCCTGTAGTAGTATATGGGTGTGAAACTTCGTCCCTTACATTAAAAGAGGAACACATATTGAGAATATTTGAAAATATGATCCTTAGGAAAATATTTGGACCTAAATTGGATGAGGAGACAGGCGAGTGGAGAAGTTACATAATTTACCGGAGGCAACGTGGGAGGCCACGTTCATCAACAGATGAGGCGACAACCATCGCCGTGTTAGGTAGCTTCGCCCTCAGTCCCACAAGGAGTGTGCGTAGCATGTCTCATGTGACTGGTGTTGGCAGATGCTCCATACGCCGGATCTTGAAGACACATCATTTTCATCCATTCAAGCTGCAGTTATTACACCACCTTTCTGAAGACGATCCTGACCGCCGGCTTCAGTTTGCGGAATGAGCAACAGCACAGCTTACAGATAACCCACAGTTCGCCCAGATTGTCCTCTTTACGGACGAAGCTATCTTTTACGTTAAAGAGGAGGTTAACAAGCAGAACCTGCCTTACTGGTCAGACAGTAACCCACATTGGACTGATCCATCCAGATGGTTGGACATACCAAAGTCATGTTGTGGTGCGGGATCTGGGGAACACGGGTCATTGGTCCTGTGTTCATCCACAACAATTTGAATGCAGACAGCTACAAAGAGATGTTGGAGGAGCTGGTGTTCCCATCCGTAGCGACGGAGGATGGTGACTTCCCCTTATGGTTTCAGCACGACGGGGCACCACCTCACTACGGTCTGCAGGTACGTGGATTACTCAACGAACAGTTTCCACAGCGCTGGATTGGCCGTCGAGGTCCAGTGGAGTGCCCTGCAAGATCCCCCGATCTCACTCTACTGGACTTTTACCTATGGGGCCACCTCAAAGCCATGGTGTATGCGGTCAAAATCAATGATCTTCGCCACCTGGAACAGCAGATCATTGATGCATGTGCGGCTATTACACCAGATGTCCTGTTACGTGTGCATACGGAGTGGCAGAAGAGAATGGAAATGAGTGTCCAGCACGAAGGAGGCCACATCGAACACATCATGTAAAGTGTGCTACTTTTCAAAACTTGAAAAAAGAAACCTTTGTAACTCCTACACGAAGAAAGATACGTCAAAATGGACAACACCATTTAAATCCTGACAAAATTCTAGCCTAAAATTATGTGTCACACGACCCCCTTCCCATTTAAATAAATGAAGTTGAATCCAAGATGGCGGACTTCAAGATGGTGGCCGTCAAGATCAACCTCATCATAAAGTTTTCCCCCACCCCCAACACGCATATCCAACACTCACTGACACCTATCCCCACAGTGGCTTCTTTTATTTAGGTGTATTGCGACTTTTGACCCACCCTGTACATAACTTGTATTCATGTCCAGATATTATTAGAATAATAAAATCAAGAAGACTTAGGTGGGCATGTCATGTGGCACGAATGGGAGAGGAAAGAGGAGCTTACAGAATTCTTGTTTGGAAACCTTATCGTAAAAGGTCTGTAGGAAGGCCAAGACGAAGATAGAGTGACAACGTTGAGATAGACCTAAAGAAAATCAGTAGGGATGGAAAAGAGTATATAAATCTTGCTCAAGATAGGGACAGATAGTAGGAATGGTTGCTGCAACCATGAACCTTCGGGTTTAAGAAGGCTAGAGAGTTAGTTATTTAGTTAGGTTTATAACCCTGGTATATTTGATGATGCACGATAGCGCTTCATTCAGAGTTGGATTTGTGGAATATCTGCCAAATGGAGCACAAGTACACCAGCCATTACCCACCGTCCTCTGACGCATCAGGAGGATGTCCCGTAGGCTTACAAAAGTCTAGCTCTTTTATATTAGAATTTTGTTTACAATTTTCCAAGGTTACTACATAGTTGTTCTACATTTCCATAGTTTCAGCATTTTTTTCCTGATTTACTATAAACAATTCATTGCCAATTGTAACATCAACAATAACCTGTATATGGAAAGAAAAGATCTTTAGAGAAAAGATTCAACCTTAATTCTTAACAAAATAGATTTTTATAACATAGACTGAATAGTTTAGTGCTTAAAGGCATCTGTTGACAGGGGTGTCACATTTTTTTATTCATTTATTTAGAGCAGAAAATTCCCTACGTTACTACTTACTGTGCATAGAATTGCGTGAGATTACTTTTGAGTACGTTGTTAGAACAGACAGTGGAAGTAGAATCTTCCACTCGTTGAAATTTCTTTCTATAGTCACTACTACAGGATGTTCCAGATACTTCTTCCAACTTTGGAGAATTAGGAAAGTGGTCAATAAAAGGCAAGTTATCGATAACGATAACGAAAGCAATCTGAAAAGAATGAAATAGAGCGTTAAAAGTGTAGGAAAACTATTATTTTATGAAGATTGTGTGGGTCTGTTTTAAATTATTAGTCGAGGACTAAACGTGGTAAACTTTGTAAGTGCAAAAAGCGAAAGTGTGGGAAATGGCATCGTTCAGCACATCAGCCCGTAAGAACGTTCATACTAGTGACCTTTTTACACTCCCTTTGAACTACTTATAGGGCTACCAGCCACATTTCACATTTACCACATTATAAAGCATGGCACAATATACAATTTAACGTGGAAAACGGTGTTTGAATTCTTGAGACACTTACAGCGTTTACCACTTTTAGTTTTCAGTTGCTTTTAATCATTGTGTTAGAGATCACTAAAGACCGAATTTTAATTGGATAATTTGTACTTTAAAAAGGACAAAGAAGAGGAAATTATTGCCAAAAAAAAAAGGAAAATGAAAAAGAACTATAGTATATTTTTGCACTCCACTAAAAATATTATTTGAAGTGAAAACACAATATATGTCATTCATATGTGAAAAGGGGATACATTAAAATTAACATGAAGTAAATAATAAATTCAATACATTTAATATTTCCATTTTTATGTATCAATGTGCTTTCATTTAAAATAATATTTTTAGTGGAGTTGAAAAATAAACTATTACCTTTTTCATTTCCTTTTCTTGAACGATATTTCATCAGTTTTGATGAAACATTCCTTCAAACAGCTTACCAAATTTCATTGCTTGCGTACTCCCAACACTCAGGGAAGACAAGGGAGTAGGCGCTGGTTCTTTCTTCCCTCTAAACTACCCCAAACAGACAATTGTTGAATATTTTGTTTAGAGAAATAACAGTCGTAAAAATTTTCAAAATATTTGATATCTTATAAATACGGGGACTAAGGATGATTTTTTTTTTTTTTTAAAAAAAAGGAGAAACGGGATGTAAGCTGAAAAACAAGCCAATAAAGGGGCCAGAAAGGAAAATATATTTTAGAAAAAGAATGAAAAGGCGATGTGGGTTGAAAAAAGGAAATAAGATAAATCAAAACCATCTTTAATCTCGTTAATCTGTAATTTTGTTGGTGGAAGATAATTATCAACACTGTTGTTATGTTTTCCAAGATCTGTGTTGAAAGATAAAAATAATGGAATTATCTATAAAGTCCGGTCTCTATTGATCACACCTTTCCATTTCAGATTAATGACAAATTGTATATAATAATTCTTATCAATTCTCCATTTGAAATCTGAGTGAAAATAGTCTTGATATATGAAATAAAACGCCTTTTATTTTCGTATCCTTTAAATTAGTACGGCCGATACGTGCAGATATTTAGCTTAAGTGTGCATTTTTATGATATGCATGAAACTTCTATTGTAGTTTAATATCCACCTTAATGTAACTTTAATGATTGGAGGCATTTAAAATACCCTGTTGGTCAACAATGGCGGATGTTTTCAAAATGGCGGCCGATTTATTAGTATATATTTTGACGCAAGCGGTGTAAATTGACTTATATTGGTTCTGTTTGAAGATTCATCTCTGTTATTGATCAAAGGAAAGGAAAACTTTTAAATAAGGTCCACAAAAGCATTCTAAATGCGTGTTAATGACGAAAAATACATTGCTTGCGTCTGTTTAAGGGGCGCTTTTTTCAAGATTGTTTATAATAGCATGTTGCTGTTCAAGCAGCTTCAGTTTTGAAGTCTGAAGTGTAATCGTTAATTATCAACAATTTAGTTACTAATTATCATATTTCACGGATGTGTATATACGGGTTGTATAAATTCCAGGTTAAAATCACAAACACAGACTGAAGAATTTAATGCTACTTGAAAGAGTCTCTTGCAAATCAAGAATGGTAATAAATTCTATCCACTAATCACATTGTTTTAATTTTAAATTATTGCTTATAATCAGTACCTTAAAAAATATCAGTACACTCCAGAAATGCTCTTAGTAACATCACGAAATCATGATTGACATCTCAAAGGAGTGTCCATCATCACAGCCACCGCATCTGCATATTTGAGTACACGGAATTTGATTTCGTGTGATGCTTGAAAGAATAGGACAACTTGCATCAAGGAATCGAACATGGAAACGTCCACATTATGATACTTAAAGTACATAAAGCTCAGCCTACGGAGCTCACAACTTGCTGGAAAGTCACTTGCACATTTATCCACATAGCTGTAGTTCAAAATTTCCACCCATGCCTCCCTCTCTGGTGATAGTGTTAGCCATTTAGGTTTCCATTCGCCGTCTTTAACAAGCGTGGGGAGTTCTGGAGACTTTTCCAGGACTCGCTCCCATACGTGGCCAGCCTGGTACGTCACGTGAAGATGATGTTAGCGCAGAGCATTTCTTGTAGAGGAAATATCTTAAATATATCTTCCTTTTAAACTCTTCTGGCATCGTTGACGTTCCTCTTGGGTCTCCACCGATTGTACTGAGCTACCATGTAGCGCCCATTTGAACATAGAATGTATTCTCAGCAGGTGGTGCCCTTAGCAAGAACTGGGACGTACAGTGTCAGTTCTTCAAAGATGTACCAGGCCACCCATGTCAAACGCTTTTCCTTCCCAGCGAAGCTTAGTGTAGGTCACTAGACTAGATAAGCGACTGTATTCGGAACTAGACCGCATTTTTACGAGACGAAACTAGATGAGAGAGACGAAAGTCCCGTCTCGTGGGCAATGCTGCTAAACGTGGTGTTCCACCCACTTATGGCATGGAGTGCTGAGTTATTACTTCACTTTGCCTCACCCCTAGGTTCGTGCATTTTCGTGGCATCCAGATATTCCAAATTTTTGCTAGTTTCGCTGGCCACCATGAAACGTTCGCATCCAAGTTTCTAAGGATGATCACGACAGTGTCCATCTGTCGAAGTGCACCTTTCTAGAATATACAGCCTACACCACTTAATGCGTGCAGAAATATTTGGGTGTCTGATGTTCCTGAGATGAAATTCAATCTTTGTTTGTGTCCACTCTTAGTGACCTTCCGTTAATCTGCGCAGATAGATACAACGATTTGAAAAGACTGAAGTTTATAGAAAATTTATTAATTTTCCTGATACACACGAAGGAACTAAAGCAAATTTTGGAGAACAATCCTTTGCTAGCATACACCTATTCAAATTGACTTTCCGCTTTTGTTGTTGTGAGGCTCGTTGTGCATTACATGTCACAAAACACGTCTACTAGCATGAACTAGCAAACAACATTAATTACTGCCAAATCATCTATGACAATCATATCTACTCGTATTTCAGGGTGGTAAGTAATTTATTTCTAGCATTTCCTCTAGACATGACAACAAATCGGACTTAGCTCCCAACCTGCATCAATTACCGACAAAAGATACTATTAGTCGCTTGGTAAGCAATATACATACATACATATATTTTTATATATATATATAAAGTTTCTATCACGTTTCAGGGGAACGAGCTGTCCCTTTTCGCGCGATTTTGTTCTCACAGGATGGCGACTGAAGAGGAGAAGACTGTTTACTTAAGTAAATTATCGAACGACACTGTTCAATGGGAGAAATTACCCCACTTATTTCGTCCAAGTTCCTGGATGTCTTTTACAAACTGAGCAACAGCTGCATCACCCACTATTCGTGTGATTTGACATGCTTCACAAAAGATACTTGATTTCTGGATTTATCTTAGTGGTGCAGATTCTTCTCGGTCTCTTCAGGTATTTAACTTGATTATACGAGAAATTCTTCAACGACCGGCGCTACTTCTTGTCCAGTAACCATCCACCTATTGTACGTCTAAGAAGTCTGGGGAGCAATGGCGCACATAACAGTAGAGAAGGGAAGAAAGCGAGTGTTTGGAGTTAATCAGTGTGGCTGCATAGTGCTGCTAACTGCATTCGTTTTGTCCCCTATCTGTAACCTCGTCCCCTAACGAGTCACTTCTTGCGCAGAGGAGTTATTGTTCAGTTTCTCCACAAACTCTTGAGACAGAGCAGAATTAGTAGCGCTGGGTTCTCTGTCAATCCTATCGCTCCTCCAGTCCCCTTAACTAACGCACTGTTTTGCTCGTGAGATTTGTGAAGAAAATCATCTAGGTTTATTGCACTAAACTAAGTCAATTTTCCTTCTTAAAGAGACCTCAAACAAAGGCTGTGTCCAAAAAGGTGCAATACCGTACTTTTAGCTAGCATCCTCCGAGTATGGTCTCGCAGTGCGGTCTTCAAGTCATGGAATGGAAGTGAAAGTCTTTGGAACTGCACTTGGACTGCAGCGCCAAATACGATCAGTAGATATAACCTACAATACGTTTGCTTTCCACGTTTTAAACACTTGTTTTTCATCACAGAAATCACATCGGATTTGCAAATGTTCTGATACATACATTTCCACACATTAGAAGAACTGAAACCAACAACATGCTGGCCTTCTATCTCCGCGATTTCAAACAAATGAACAGAAAGTCCATTTGTGTTGTGCCCGAGCCTGCAACTTGGAGTGCTCTGCCCTGTGGTCATGATTCCTTGTGAACTTTGCGCTTTCGAACTACACTAGGTGATGTCACTTCTGTCAAGACAATACTTCAAGTCTGGACTTTGTACCTTTCGGACACAGCCATAAGAACCTTCTATCAGAAGCCCTCGCGCATTTTCTCCTCCATTCCTTCAGCTCGGTTACGGGGAAACCTGCTTCACTCTGCCCCTCCCCTACACGCGCGAGTACGATGCACACGACACAACGATCTGCGCAGGTTACTTTGCATGTGATCCCACTATAAGAAATTCATGAAACACTGTTTGATTCTGTTCTTTTAAACTCATCTATCTTCTACGCGTACTGCGACAGCATGAACTAATTATGGTGATCGAGGGCAAAATATATCCAGAAGTTAACCAAAGGCTCTACGTATAGAGGAAAGTTTTCTTTCTGGACAGATCGATCCCAGGTGAGAACGCCTAACTCCAATTGCAGGAGGATCTCCCGAGAAGTAAATTGGGAAATCTCTCTTTTTTAAAACTCTAGGCTTCTATGGTCTTGAGATCTCGGTTGTTGTTGATCTTGTCTATGAAGGTCATAGGATTTTGCTGAAGTTGTATGCGGTAGCTGTGACTTCATGTGCACGAAGTGTTCTCTTCATATGTTTAATAAATGAGTGCGATGTCTCGCTGTTAGCCACTTCAGCTATAGTTCAACAATTCAAATTTGCAAGTATTTGCTCTCTCCGTCATTTTAATGTTCTAATCCCAAGAGTGTCGCGCCGTTTTTCTGTAAAGTGCTGTCTGTTACGCGTATCGGTTTTCCAATCCATGGGTGGATTAGGCTCATCCGTCGACAGAAAATCAGGAAAATGGAAAATATACTTAATAGAAGTCTGTAACGTGTAAGTTGTACACAAAGTTTGTCAGAGTTTGTAGTCATTTTTCCCCCTGATGGGTAAAGTATTAGAACGTTAAACAAACATATTGGCTTTGATTTCAACATTATTGAAAGCAGATGTAATTAAAGCTATTGTTATATCTCACCAGGCTTTGATGCCATCTACTACTCTCGTTGCGATAATATAAAGTCATTATTATTTATCGATAACATCAAGGCAAGAATCTGCAGGTCTCATATTGCTGCTTGATTATAACGTTAGTATTTTTCTATAGAGCCTTTTGCTGAAGTAACCTCAATGAAAGTGGCGTAAAAGAACCTTTTATTTATTGTTGAATTTTAAACTATGCAGATATAACTGTCGTGTGACTCAGGCAAATCATAGGGTATCAATATTCAAGAATCTCTCCTGTTATTTAGGCAATCAGCATTTACCTGTTATCAGACGTCTTTGCTATAATGTAATAATTACTTTTACAGAGTCACCTGCACTATTTTCCGTGACGACAATATAAAAGAAGTGAAGATAGCATCAAAATGTAGCCCATAAGATGTATTAAGGATCCCTATAAGGCAATTTAGAAAATGGCCCCTCAACCCCTCCTATAGGTTATTTTCAGTGCCACAAAACTTCAAAACGTTTAATTTGATATTACTAATTTATTGACCAATTTTTATGCTTTTATCACAAAAATGCACAAGTCCGAAAATATCTGCATATTGGGCCGACTATGAATGGTTCAGAGTTTCGTGTTTATTTCCCTGCAATTTATGCAATCCATATATCCACATACGTGAAATATGAAAATTAGTAACTAAAGTTTTGATAATTAACGATTACACTTCAGACTTCAAAACTCAAGCTCTTTGAACTACCACATGGTATTATAAACAATCTTAAAAAACTCGCCCCATAAACAAAAGGTAAAAAAAAAGTAAAGTGCTCCCCTGTGCATAGCACCACGCCATGAAGGCGTACAGGGGGCGTGGGGGTAACGCCCCCATAAACAAAGGCAAAGAATATATTTTTCGTAATAAATACACATTAGAATGCTTTCGTAGCATTTATTGAAACGTTTTCCATTTCTTTGCCCAATAACAGAAATACATCTTCAAACAGGACCAATAATACTTGCTTAATTTACACTGCTTGTGTCAAAAGATATACTAATAAATCGGACCCCATGTTGAGAACGTCCGCCCGCCATTGCTGAACAACAGGGTATTATAAATGACCCCAATCTTTAAAACTGTATTAATGTGGATATTAAACTACATTCGAAGTTTCATGCTTTATCACTAAAATGAACGATTTTACACATATCCGTCGTTCTAAATATCATTTTGAAAGAAACATTGTCTTTCGTCTATTTTTAATGCTCTCGTGACAGTTGATCATAGAAACACGAGTCAAGTCTCTTGACGTAAAATGAAGTAAAATATCAAATAATTAAATTGTTGTTTGCAGAATAGATAGAAGTAGAAGAGGTTGATTGGTTCCGCGGACAACTTTGTCCAAGGTCAATTGACACTAGGGTTTATTTCGGCTTAAAATTAAGCTATATTTTCATATCTTCTGGTGGATTTAGCTAATATATAGGTGCAACAAATTGCCTAACCATGCTACGAATTCTAAACTCTCGTACTAGGGTAATTAACAAGAGCACAGCTTGTTTTGAGAGCTCAATTGTGCTCTAGGGTCACTTGACTCTGTTGATTGGTTGGATGTGTATATATTAGTATGTCCCTTCCTTCTCCTCTCTTCCACACTTGGAGATTATGAGAATGGGAACTTATATGTTTAAGTGAAATTCGGGAATGTCCCGCCAGGATCATGTGACTCTGGTGGGAACTAAGCTAGCTCAGGAATATCCTCCAAATATCATGTGATCCCTATTTGTTTTTCTTTTAGCAGTAACTGTTTGGAGGAGTGTCTGAGAACTAAGCTGGCTTGGGAATATTTTACCCTCAGGGTTACGTGATCCCCTGTTGATTGGTTGAGAGTGTACTTGAGTTATGTTCCAAACAGGTGGTTATTCTTGTTTGAGAATGGTATCTGAGTTTTGGGTTAGTGCCAAGGTAGTTCCTTAGATATGAAAAATACTGACTGCTTGATTACTAGTTTTTACTTAACTATAACATGTTAACAGATATGCCTAATGAGGTATTGTGTGCAATATGTAAGTATTTATTTGATGAAAATGAGATATAAATATTGTTAGACTTGTTCAACTGACCAAATTTATGCAAAGTATCCACTTTAGCCAATCTGCCAAAAATTAACTTTGATGGTCCATATCTCGAAAACGGCAAGAGATAGAGCAAAATGGACAAATTAATTGACTTCAATGAAGTGATGTAATAACTAAAAAGAATGAATGTAATTTTAATATTTTTAAGAAATATCCAAATTTTCTCCACATCTCAGTTCTCTGGGGAGGAAGTCAATGAGCAAAATGCCCTTCCTGTCCCAAAACACGGTGAACATTAATTTTTTGTACCGACAGCGTCTGTTTGAATTTCTTCTTGACCGGAGAGGGATGCGTCACCCCACAAGGTAGGGAGAATGCAATACGTCATACGATTTTTTATTTTACCTGCAATTATATCACTAAAAACATAAATAAATTTTAATATTTGTAAAAATAATCCTATTTTTCTCCACTTTTTAGTTCGTTGAAACGGAGATTTTGTAATTTAATATTTCCTCTCCCGCCATCGCTAATTGCAGACTGGATCATTGAATTTCACACAGCGTGCACAATGAATACAACGAGATAATTTTAAAAACTTCCAAACATTATTCTGCCACTGGAGGGATTTGAACCTACGACCATCAGGTTGATAATCCTAAATAGGAACTACTACCCTACAAGCTATTGCTCCTGAAAACCGGTAGAAGCAGCTGGCCAATGTGAAATGTACATGCAAATCTCCTCCTAGATGTAATGTGAAAATAAAACTTGTTTGTAACAAAGAAAACAAAGGTAATAAAACCAGCGAAAACTTTTATCGGAGAATTGCACATACTAATAACTTTCAGTTGATATACCGTGCGTCCATTTCGATCTGCAGCCGAGAGATCGGGAGAAGCGTGGCGGGCGGCACTGACGGAGATGCCGACATTTGCGGCCTGAAATGCCCGCTTATTTTTATGGACATATGCAGACATTTATATAAATATTGCAAAACGAGCACTAACCTGTGTTATAAGAGTATGGTTTTAATTTTAGTAGCTTAGTGACTGTATGTGCCGATGATTTTGACACGCCCACCTCTTGTGAAACACGGCGTAGAGGTTTGTTTGGAGAACGTTCTAACGCTGCACCAATATCCTCGAGTTTTGCTTCGGTTAGAATCCGTCGTTTTTGCTTAGGTGTTTTAAAATTTAACGATACAGTTTCTCGTAATTTAAGGACAAGATGTCTAGCCGTATCTCTGTGTGGAGTTGAAACGCATGGGAATTTCTGTACAAATTACCTACACACGTCTCGACACGAGTTTGTTTTCACGTAGGTACGTGTCATACATAAAAAAATCTTTGTCCTAACGTGAATCTTGCAGCTGGCATTCCAATCGTCTCACTGACACGTCACACATACACACTACAATAACACAAACAAGTAACTGCAAGTAACCAAGAATAACACTCTTGCGCACAGTACGAAATTAATGCCCGCTTATTTTTATAGACATATGCAGACATTTATATAAATATTGCAAAACGCATCTCCGTCAGCGCCGCCCGCCACGCTTCTCCCGATCTCTCGGTTGCAGATCGAAATGAACGGACGGTATTTTCATTGAATTTGAGTGGGAATATGGGTAAAATTAGTATGCCCTGAATTGCCACAAATATAAATAGTTATTTCATTAAGATTTGTCAATAATACAATTATAATTAGAGTATCTTAATTCATTACCTTTTACATGAAAATATCATTTAAATGTTTGTCAATTCATTTTTTTCCTATTTTTTATATAAATTCCAAACGCTACCCAGTCTACAAGGTAATGTTACCAAAACATTGTGGGCAACGTTACTTGACTTTTTGACTTAATTCCTGTTGTTTCCTGTGGAACATAGGGCATCAACAAAGCATCTCCACCTGGTCCTACTGACGGCAATTCTTTTCACTGCTTTCCAGCTCTTTCTTTCCTCCAATGCCCCAGCGTGAACAGATCCTCACCACGTCTGTCTAGGCCTCCCTCTTTTCCTTCTTCCTTGCGGGATCCAGTATAATGCCTCTCTCTCGACAGCCTCATTTTCCTTCCTCAACGTATGCCCTATCCAATTCCATTTTCGCCGCTTTATTTGTATGGACAAGTTGGTTTCTCCAGATTTTCTCCAAAGTTCTTGGTTTTGAATCACTTCTGGCCAAAAGATATTCAAAATTTTTCTCAGGCAGCGATTGATGAAGGTGTGTAGTTTCGAGGTAATCGTTACCACCTAACATTGTTGCAATGTTCAAGGTATGTTGATAGAAAGTTGTAAAAACATTGTGTCAACGTTTAAGAGTAATATATTTCAACGTTGCTGAAACGTTGGTTAACAATATTCTGTCAACATATACTGAACAACGTAGCAACTTAGCAACGTTGTCACAATTTTTTTTGCAACACTACCCTGCTGCCTGTGTAATTTATGAATATAACAACAATGCATATTTAAAATATGGTTATTTTGTATGGTAAGCTATTAGCAATATTGCCAAGGCATTTCTTGCGTAACAAGAGAAACCTATATTTGTGACATCACAGTTTCTCCATGCATCTTATAAAATATTTTCCTGCTCAACCAAAATAGGCTATAGTTAGTCTGTAGAGTTCAATACATTAACCAATCTCTAACTACACCCTGATAATCAATTTCGTTTTGCACTACTTACCTCCTAATTAATAGTCTAGGATAAATATATTTGTCATGTGAGTTTCACCTGTATTCACCACATTTCATTTTCTGATCTTCCATACAATTTCAATATTTCTTTCGAAGGATAATGAAACACGTTTTTTCACTAATTATAGTCGACGTTATCCTCATCTGTGTTACTAAAACTTATGTTGTTTTTTTGCATTTGAGTCTCACTGCCATCTATTATACGCTGTAGGAAATTTAAGCTTTGGTGTACAGTGCACACACAAATTCAGATTAAACAAAACACTCCGATCTGACGATTGTGGCACTCATCGTGGTGACCCTCCAAACTAAAGCACATTCAGTAGAATATATTTTGTTATATCATTGGTGCAATGTTATCACAATGTTGTTCCCCTACATACAACATTTATCATAAATATAACATGCATACAACTTTGAAGGTAAGGTCAGTGTGTTGACTGGGTAAACAATGTAACCACTCTACTCTGCTATTACAAATAATGTCACCATGCTCTTCATTAATAAAAGGAGAATTTTAAAAAAGAAAACACTTCATAAGAATGATCAAACCTAGGACCACTAGAAGCCCAATCAAGAACTCTAACGACTACACCATACACATACCTTCCGCTGTAACAATTTTTTTAAAAATATTCTGTCCCTCCAATATTGTAAATGTCATTGGGTATAAATGTAGTTAAACTGTTACTTGTTCTCAATTGCTAATTTCCAAAGTGATGAAGAAGAACTAGAATATTGGTTGTTTTGAAAATGCAAAATTTTTTCGACTAGCTTATTATTGTGATTAAACATTATTATAGAAAATATCTAGAGGCTACAACAATGCACTCTTCTCTACTTCTTTTCATTCATCTCTTTTTCTATATTTTACTCGAATCCCCTCTTCTCCCCTCCCTCCTCTCCTCTTCAAATTCCTCTTCTCTCATCTTGTTTTCCTTCTCGTATCTTCCCTTGCTCTATTTCCCTCGTCTCTCCTTGAATTTTTTCATTTCTCCTCATTACTTCTTCTTGTTCCATTTCTGTCCTCTATTTTCTTCCCTCCTTTACTTTTCCTCTTCCCCTTTCTCTCTTTTCTCTCTCCTCTTTTATTTGTGTATACTTAGCAGCAATGTAGTACTAGAAAATTGATTTGATTTATTTTAGAAAGTATATACGATACTAATATTTTTTTCTGCTTTTATACAATGATACTTAGATTTATTTATTTTGTGTATTTCATAAATATCTATGTGCATATGGCAACCCTGAAATTAAGCCTAACTCTCCATACAACCCACCAAGGCCTTGTGTAAAATGGGGTGCCTTGTTTAAAATGTTGTCCTAACCTTTAAGAGACACTGTACATATGCACGTATTGTAGTGCAATTGTGTGTGTTCGCCAGTCTTCAAGATGTAGATTTTTCTTAAGACTGTGTAAGTACAGTTAGGACCAGCTTTTTTGAATTTATTACCTGGAAAACCAATAGACAGAAAATTCTTTTCCAATTATTTACCTTCTTGGAAACTGTTAGAGTCTTCGAATTTATTGTTTTCATTCCCTTTGCAAATCAGTTCAAACATTAATGTACCCTATAGTGACTCAATTGAATGCAATCCTACTTGGAGACAGGTAAACACAAAAGAGGGAGTTCACCCGACATAGAATTGAAAAAAAATCGAATAAATGTGAGACAGGTAACGAAAGAATTCAACTGATAACAGAAAACACTGGCCTAATGATGAGTTAACTTACTTCCTTACAACATCCAAATCCCGAGATACTTTCTCTTCTACCCTGTTGGAGAGGCTTTGTAGAAAAGTTAAATTTAAGTTAAATCTAAGTCGAATTAAGAAAAAAATCTGTATAGCAAGAGGGTCCTTACTGCTCGGGCAACTTGTCTCCTACACAAGCTGTCTAGTAATAATATCAACATGAACAGTATCTAGCTGCTTTGTCTGATTGAGCTTATTTAGATTCAACTAACAGTGGTTCAGATCTCATGCTATGTTTGAAATTGAGAATTGTTGACCTAGGTCGGGATTATCATATATAAATTGGTTGACGTAGGTCAGAGAGCCAGCCTGGCTCGTCTTCTATTTTTTCATTACAAACTTGGTACATGGATCCTTGATCATCATAAAATGCTTCTTCGAAGTCAAAAATTTTATCCGTCTTTGCTCTATTGTTATTTTTAATATATGAACCATCAAAGTTAATTTTGTCAAGTGGGTCAAAGTGGTTCTCAGACAACAACTAGTGAAACCTACATATTCTTGCAGCATACGACATGTTGATTAATATGCAAAAAATCTGAGCTTTCTGTGATTAATTGTTCAGAAGTTATAAGCAGCCGAAATTATTTTTTGGCTAATTGTCCAAAGTGGGGTGAGGGATATGGAATTTATGAAACTTTTTATATGGGTAGTTTACCCAACGCACTTCTGGTTAAATGTTTGCCAGATTTCGTCCGTTTTGCTCTATCTCTTACCTTTTTCGAGATATCGCCAACGAAAAAAATTGGGGGTGGGCCAACATCGATCGTAGCCCCTCCAAACTTGGTATTTGGAATCTCAACCTTCACAAAATGCTTCTATGATATCAAAACGTTTGTCCGTTTTTCTTTATCTCTTGCCGTTTTCGAGATATAGACCATCAAAGTTCTAAAGTGTTCTAAAGTGGCTATATTGCATAAATTTGGTAAGTTGAACAAGTCTAAAAAATATTTCTATCTCCTTTCTATTAAATAAATACTTAAATATTTCACAATACCTCATCAGGCATATCTGTTAACATGTTATAGTTAAGTAAAAACCAGTAATCAAGCAGTCAGTATTTTTCATATCTAAGGCACTAACCCAAAACTCAGATACCATTCTCAAACAAGAATAACCACCTGTTTGGAACATAACTCAAGTACACTCTCAACCAATCAACAGGGGATCACGTAACCCTGAGGGTAAAATATTCCCAAGCTAGCTTAGTTCTCAGACACTCCTCCAAACAGTTACTGCTAAAAGAAAAACAAATAGGGATCACATGATATTTGGAGGATATTCCTGAGCTAGCTTAGTTCCCACCAGAGTCACATGATCCTGGCGGGACATTCCCGAATTTCACTTAAACATATAAGTTCCCATTCTCATAATCTCCAAGTGTGGAAGAGAGGAGAAGGAAGGGACATACTAATATATACACATCCAACCAATCAACAGAGTCAAGTGACCCTAGAGCACAATTGAGCTCTCAAAACAAGCTGTGCTCTTGTTAATTACCCTAGTACGAGAGTTTAGAATTCGTAGCATGGTTAGGCAATTTGTTGCACCTATATATTAGCTAAATCCACCAGAAGATATGAAAATATAGCTTAATTTTAAGCCGAAATAAACCCTAGTGTCAATTGATCTTGGACAAAGTTGTCCGCGGAACCAATCAACCTCTTCTACTTCTATCTATTCTGCAAACAACAATTTAATTATTTGATATTTTACTTCATTTTACGTCAAGAGACTTGACTCTTGTTTCTATGATCAACTGTCACGAGAGCATTAAAAAAAGACGAAAGACAATGTTTCTTTCAAAATGATATTTAGAACGACGGATATGTGTAAAATCGTTCATTTTAGTGATAAAGTATGAAACATGATGGTAATACGTACATGCCATACAGCAGACAACATATTGAAGGAATGAAGAGTTTTGTCTTTCTACACTTACCGAAATGAATTTAACGTTCATTACAAACTAACGTTTCTACTATGTTTCTCTTTCTTCTGGAAATCTCTGGCAACCCATGGAAGGGCACTTGAGACAAAACTTCTTCCACAAATGTCCACATCTTCATAATTTAACTTCTCCTTTTATCTATATTAACGAAAACAATATATTTATCGCTACTTTTCTTTAACACAACAGTAGATGTTTTATCAGTTTCAGGTTATATACGTATATATTTATTAAGTATAACTATCATACAACAGATAATAGAAATATCTACAATAAAATATGTAGATATTTGCATAATGGTCGTTCAATAAAAATATAGACTGGGGCGTAGAAGTTAACAAACACTGTTTATATGAATCACAACAAACAATATCACAAAGATGGCGTAGTGGTATTACTTCGATAGAGACTACAGACTCCCCCGTTAAAGCAACTGTCCCAGCGCTGAACTTGTTTCTGAATGTCGGTTGGACGATAGTTGCCTGTTGAACCACCCTTCCAAGGCATCTTGAACCGTTTGATAGTAGACGAAAAGCTTAAGCTTGATTCACATCTACCCTCTAGTAACGCTCAGGTCACCATCCCCTCAAGGTGCGGTTAAATATGTTAAATGATTTTTAAATAGAAGCATTCACACCTGGCGCTCTGTTTAAGGTTCATTTCGATTGCGCTCAGCTCGGGTACGGTCACGATCGGGTGGAAATAACATTTTACCAGAGCATGAAGGGGGCCGAAATTGACTTTGCCGAATCTTAATCAGTAGATATACTTTGTATGTTCTGCCCCACCCCCTTCAAACCAAGAAACCAGTATAGGTTTTTCGCCAATTGTATGGCTTCTAAGGTAGTTGCGGTATGTTCTACCCCTCCCCCTTAAACCAAGGCACTAAGCACAGGCTTTCTTCGCCGAAGGTACACTTCTAGGGTATTTGCGAAAGGGATTTCTAGCTAAAGGTTATAGGCCACCAAAGCCGAAATTGAAATCCAGATAAGCAATAAGACGAAACTGAATTCCGAACAAGAGCAGACAAAATTGAAATCCAAACATTTAAGGTTAAGACAAAATTGAAATCCGAACAAGCACTAAGGCGAAATTGAAATCCAGACAAGCGTTAAGACGAAATTTAAATCCAGGCAATCACTAAGACGAAATTGAAATCAATTAAGGGTAAGACGAAATTGAAATCCAAACAAGCACTAAGGCGAAATTGAAATCCAGACAAGCGTTAATACGAAATTGAAAGCCATAAAAGAATGAAGTAAAAAATCGGTTGAAGGTTAAAAGTTAAGAATTATGGGCAATAATTTAACTACAGAAGATAAGGAGAGGCTTCGTAATAACATCCAAAAGGATGATCCTCTATACGAATTCAACATGACTTACCTTGGCTAAGGTAACTTGGCTCAAGGGCTCGTCAGAACCTTTGGGGAAGAAACCAGTACTATTCACCTAACTGAGGAAGCCAATGGTAAGATTAACAAAAATGAAACGAAAAATAATTTCCATTATATAATACATAAGATGGATAGCAATATTTATATTACTAAGGATGAGATAGAAAAGATGTGTAATGCTAAGAAAATACGTGGCTATAGCTCTCTAAGTAAGAGCGAACTAATACACAAATAGGACAATACCAAAGTACACCAGATGAATTGAGAGACGTATATTCGATGACAGTGAACGCTTTAAAAAACCATTGCAGGAACAACAAAATAAAGGGCTACTCAAACTTAAATCGTAATCGTCTTATCAAACACATCCTTAAAGAAGAAACTAAGCAACTACCACTTAAGCAGCTCCCATTCACTAAAGGTAGTAACAAAGATGTTTTTATCAAGCCGACAAAAAAATACCAGCTACAAGTACAAAAAACAGATACTGCATTCAAAAGTAGACTTGACTACATGGACATTCGAACAGAACAACATTAAAGCAGGCGAGGATCCAGTAGTCTCGTTTCTAAACATGATAACCCAAGCTGTAAGTAAGAAGATTGAAAGCAACCTATACAAACACAATTCACTTACGGTTAACGTTCAGCTAACATGCGACTATAAGAAAAAAAAAGATACAAGAGTTTAATTTTAACGAAATCATATTACATTATACAGATTTAAATGACTATATGAATCAGCAAAGAGCAAAATACTAAGGGAGATGAGCAAGTTTCTAGCTAGAGGTTCTGGTTGGGCCCTCCACAGAATTAAAACCTTTTAACTTTGACTTAACAAATATGTTCCATTGAGAGGCAACTCGTATTTCGACTTACCAAGAAAAATCAAGTACAAGAAAGCAATACTCAACATTAATAACAAGGATAGCAAGTGCTTCTTATACTGTTTGAAGGCTTACTTACATCCACTACCTAGAGAAGACCACAATCAAGACAGAGTTTCCAAATACGCTAATCTTAAACACGATATATATGACGCATTTAAAAACATCACATTCCCAGTTGAACTTAAAGACATCTGAGCAGCGTACTGGGTTACAGATTAACATGTTTGTTTATGATGCTAAGTACAACATTTACCCTCTATACCCAACCAAAGGAAGATTACCTACTGACAAACATGTTGACCTATTACTAGCAACCAGAGGAAAAAATAAACATTATTGCCTAATCCGAAATCTGTCACGTTTGGTTTCTTCACAGATAAGTAAACATACAGAGAAAAAGTATATATGCAGATGTAGCCTACTACATTTCAATACAGAACAACAATTCAAAAACCACCAGCAAAATTGTAGCATAAACGAACGAGTTAAAATATTTATGCCAGAAAAAGGAGAAACAGTAGAATATAATAACTTGCAACATACAATAAAAGTAACATACGTAATCTATGCTGACTTCGAATGTTTACCTGCCAACCTGACCCTAATAACAAGTACACAACCAAATGCCATAAGCATGAGTCATGTTGTTACTCCTACTGTGTTGTTAAGTATGGAACTGTTGAAACATTAAGATGCTACAGAGGCACTAAAGCACCCAAACGATTTATTGAAAGTATAATGAAACAAGCTCAGATGATTTTGGCTGTATACAATAACAATTCACCAATTCAATACCAAGAAGGAGACATGGAAAGGTTTAACGAAGCTAAGATTAATGGAGCAGTTTCCCGATAAGAACTATAAGGTCGCTCACCTAAATCACGTCACAGGAATGTTTATCGCCCCAGCATGTAACAACTGTAATCTCAAACTAAAACTCCCAACCTTTGTGCCAGTCTTTTTGCATAACCTTTCCGGAAACGATTCTCATCTGTTTGTTAAGGAATTAGGTTACAGAAGACGACATAGATCTCATTCCAGACAACGAAGAAAAGTATATCTCCTTCTCAAAGCAGGTTGGCGAACTGAAATTGAGGTTTGTAGACTCGTTTAGATTTATGCCATCATCGTTAGCCTCTTTAGCCAACAACTTAAAAACTGATCAGATTAGTCTCATGAAGGAGTACTTTGAAGATGAGGAGCTAGAACTAGTATCAAGAAAAGGCGTCTACCCATACGATTACATGGATTCACCAGACAGGTTTAAAGAGACTGAGCTACCACCTAAGAACAAGATCTTCAACACTCTTGAACAAAGCCACATATCAGACGAAGACTACAATCACGCGAAGAACGTATGGAACGGAACCACTTTAAGTTAAACAACATTGGCGAGTATCATGATTTGTGTCTCAAAACTGATGTTTTATTACTTGCTGATGTGTTTGAAAACTTTAGAACTACATGCAGGAAGGCCTATGATATCGATCATAGTCATCAGAAGTCCTGGTTTAGCTTGGGACGCGATGTTGAAGATGACGGACGTTCAACCTGACTTCCTAACAGACTATGATATGGTACTTATGATTGAGAAAGGTATAAGAGGCGGTATTGCCCAGTGTTGTAAAATATATTCTCAAGCCATTAACAAGTACATGAAGGACTACAACAATTAGGAACAAAGCACATATCTTGCATACCTTGACGCAAATAACCTCTATGGATGGGCCATGTCGCAGTATTTACCTTACACAAACTTTAGATGGATCAGTGATAAAAATATCAAACAGCTCGACATTAAGAACATATCAAAAGGAAGCAGAACAGGTTACATTCTAGAAGTTGACTTGGAATATCCTCAAGCTTTACATGACGATCATAAAGGCTTTCCATTAGCACCTGAAAACAAGTATCCACCAGGGTCACAGCATCAAAAGCTATTAACAACAATGAACAACAAAGAGAAGTACGTTATTCACTATATAAACCTACAACAGTGATTACAACTAGGCTTGAAGCTAACTAAGATCCATAGAGCAGTTCAGTTTGAACTATCAGACTGGCTGAAGAAGTATATCGACCTTAACACACAAATGAGAACCATAGCTACGAACGATTTCGAAAAAGGACTTCTATAAGCTCATGATCAACTCTGTATTTGGAAAGACATTGGAGAACATACGACTAGTTTCGAGTCTGAAGATCTTTGACTAGTTCGTATCTAAACCAAACTTCAAGCACAGGAGCATATACACCGAACAACTAGCAGCAATGCACATGAACAAAACCAAAATGAAATTCAACAAACCTATATACGTCGATATGAGTATTCTCGACCTATCTAAAGAGCTAATGTACGACTTTAATTACAACATCATAAAGCCCAAATACCAAGACGAGTTTCCATCTGCTACATGGACACTGATTCAATGACATATGAGACCAAGACCGCCGACTTTTACCGGTATATTATACAGATGATTGATTACTTTGATACGAGTGACTATCCAGCTAATAATCCCTATAACATCCCTCAAGTTAACAAAAAAGTAATAGGTAAGATGAAGGATGAACATTCAGGAACCATTATGACAGAGTTTGTAGGTCTGCGGGCGATACTGTATGCTATGAAGTCTTATAACAAAGAAACAAAGAAAGCTAAAGGCATCAAAAAGTGTATTGTGAAGAACGAGTTGAAATTCGAAGACTATAGGGAGTCCTTGAATAAACAAACGGAAGCTTACAAAATCATAAGACTCATCCAAAGCCATAAATATAAAGTGTACACCATAGAGATAAACAAATTGGCACTCAGTTACAAAGACGATAAACGACACATACTACCCGATGGAATAAATACTCTACCTTGGGGCCATTACAAAATCAAATAACGACAGGTAATAACGAAAGTGAAAACAGCGAAAGTGAAAACTATGGTATGAACGTTCTATTATAGAAGCAAATGGTACTAATACAAAATTGATATGACCGACGAAAATGAAGTGGACAAACGTTTTTCAGTATATAATAAAGGAGTTTATAATGAAGAAAACTATACCTACACGCGGAATGGACGATAAGATTTTGAGAAAACTAAAGATGGACAAACTGATTGTTTTGGAGCAGAATCAAGAAGAGACAATTAAGCAAAAAGACAACACCATTATTAAGCTTCTGAAGAGCCTACCAAACGACAGACTAGTTAAGCTTTATGATGACGAAGAAGTATGACAAGATACAGTGGAAGTACTTAGGACTAAAAAATTAAATGGAGAAAGGTATCAGCATATCCTAACCTGCCAGAAGACTTTATAAGAGCGCTTGAAGATGTATTGGATTGGTCTGAGATGTCATATTCCCAAAAGTTTAGCGAGGTGTTTATAAGAGAGTACAAGCATAAAGTTGATTGGCATGGTATTGGGTGTAGTCAAAAGCTAAGCGAGGATTTCATCAGAGAGTTCCAAGACGCTGATTTAAATTGGCCACATTTTATTACTATTCAAAAGGTGTCTTAAGATTTCATTAGAGAGTTTTCCGATAAATATATGTTCTCATCTTGTTGGCATGCAGGAAAAACCTATCAGAGGAGTTTCTTAGAGAGTTCAGTAGTAAGTTTAATACCGATACATTGTGGACACGTTGCAGATATCAAACATTAAGTGAACAGTTTATTCGAGACTATGAATATGAAATAGATTGGTCCGCTGTTTGCCAAAACCAAGAACTCTCTGAGGAATTCATTATGGAGTTTACAGATGGGGTTAATTGGTCTGTATTAGTACATAAGCATAAAGTATCTGAAGCTATGATTGAGCTGCTCAATAGTGACTTGATTAAAAGGATTGGTAAAAATAAAGAGACTTGTAGTGTTTGTTTCTTTGTTAACCGAAGAGCGCATAAAGTGGAAACAGTTTGTAAGCATATATTCTGCGAACCGTGTTTAAAAACCTCGCTACAGAACCAAAACACTTGCCCGATATGTAGACGCGTTACAAGATATGCTTTATACCCATTAGATTCCGATAATGAAGAAAGCGACCATGAAGGTGATGACAGCACCGATAATGAAAGTGGTGACGACGAGGTAGATCTTCCAACATACCTTGATTAGGTGATAAATTTATATACACTTTGTTTTATGGTTACTTGACCTAAAACGTGATGGTTGATGGTTACCATAGGGTTATTAAGTTAGGTAAAGTAGATGTAAAGTTCTAATTAGAAATTGAACAACAACAACAACAAAAAAAATGAAATGGAAAAACACTTTTATCTATATAATATATTAGTTTAATGGATAATAAAACTATACCTCAATTGAAACAGTACTGTAAGGAGAATGGCATACGTGGTTATTCAAACCTTAGGAAAGCAGATATAATAAGTATGATTAACAACCATGAAGCAAGACCCATGATGATTGACCAGAGGAAGACTATAGCTCAACTGAAGCAGTACTGTAAGGTGAATGGCATATGTGGTTATTCGAAGTTAAAGAAAGCGGATCTTATAACTTTGATCAACCCTCGCATGTCAAAAAGTGATGAAGAAATAAGCAGCCAAGAAGAAACAATATCAGAGAACTAGGAACAGACAAGCAACCAAGAAGAAACAATATCAGAGAACTAGGAACAGACAAGCAACCAAGAAGAAACAATATCAGAGAACGATGAACAGACAAACAACGAAGAAGAAACAATATCAGAGAGTGTTGAAGAAACAAGCAGCCAAGGAGAAACGACATCAGCCAAAAACGTTCTTATGGGACACTTGATAAGTTAACTGAGCCCTGAATACCTTGTAAGCTACTTTCAGAACTCTTTATGTGGATATATGGTTATTGATCAGCTTAATCAACTTACAGTCAAAAGCTGGAAACAGATATCCCAACTAAAGAACCTATCTGAAGACTTTATCTATATCTATAGGAATAAACTACATTGGTACTATATCACATCTCGATATGCAGTATCACTTTTATTCATCGATCGTTTCAAAAAGCACATAGACTGGAGCTGTTTATCTGAAATGAAAATTCTATTTACGCATGAAGATATCATTAACAAGTATGCTGATAAACTTAACTGGACAGAACTATGTAGAGAAAGAGGGTGGAATTATGGGAGGGAATATCGATACCTTAAACCGGTCTTTGTATTAAGACATGAAGAACGTACAAGACAATTTATCAGATGGTCAGCATATACACGAAAACATGCCAAGCACATGTCTGCAGACTTCCTCAACGAGTTTAAAGAAGAAATAGATATAGAAAGCCTATACCGATTACAACAACTGGCGAACATATTCAACGAAATGGGCGATTGAATTCTGCAAACAATTCGAAGAATACTTAGACTGGAATTCTCTTTCCAGTGTAGAGTCATTATTGAAACCCCTGTTTTTAAGAACCTTCAGAGAGAAACTTCAACAGGCGACAGGTTTATGTCCTCTAAACAGTGAAGAAGAATGCCCAGTATGTAAAGAACAAAAAACCCAGATGTGTAAGACACCATGCGATGATGTGTTTTGTTTTTAATGTATAAGTAACTGGTTAAGAGAGAACAGCACGTGCCCTATGTGTAGACAAGCTAGAAGACGCCCAACTAACAACGAGAATGTTGGCAGAACTTATCCAGATGACTTTGAGAACTGGTATCACATTAGTACACCTTATTTCGACGCCGAATTTCAGAATTTACTTTATTCAGATGTTGAACTTGATACTGATGGAGAGGATGGTAGCGTCGAAGAAATAGAGATCGAACAGAGAGCTTCTAGACCTGCAAGAAGACAAATATAAAATCGAAAATTATTTTAATTTATATAAAAAATAGGAACATTTATTCCATTATCGCTAAGCTAAACAAAGTAAGTAAACCAACTACCCAATACAAGAACCTAAATGAACTTCCACTAAACACAAGACTACTAATCGAAAAGGTTGAACAACAAGAAACTAAAAAAAACTCAGGTTGTTGTTTCCATACGTGACTACAAATTGTTTCTACCAGATAGTTATCTCGAAGTATTTGATGAACAAACCAGAAATGTAATTAACAAGGGTAACGAGCACCTATATTTTGTTTATGAAGGCAAAATCAAATTGAGTGGTGGTAGATTCCACAAGATATAGTTCATATGTGAAGAAAGTGAAGATGAAGCAGAAGGTGAAGATGACGATGAGTAGTGGGGTTGTTTTAGCGTTAAAAGCCTTTATGGTTAATACCATAAATGCAATTTACATTACAACACTTGTTTTACTAACCCACGAGTTATGAGAACTATCAAAATCTAACCACTTAACATACACTTGATCACCTTTCTTTCTAAACAACTTTTCTACCAAGTACACATCCGGATACTTTGTCTTAAGCAGCTCGGGTTGATAGAACAAACCTTCAACATACTCACCACTTAGATCCTTTAGTCTGTAGGTCGGTGGATTAGATGGTATTGCCTCGTCACCCAGAAGATCTCTGTTGACCAGTTAGGTGTATAACACTTCTCGAATATACCTTTGGATTTGCTTATTCTAACCTTATCTCCAACCTAGTACTTGCACTTAACAGCCCGGTACTCCTGCTTATGCACACTCTCTAACAACATTTGCTCATTTTTTTATTAACCTCTACAGGCTTCATACCGATTGTTCCATGGACGACTCTATTGTTATACTCATTAACCAATATTTGTAATATCTCTAACCATTATAATTTCCTTGAGTAGTAAAGCGCTTCCACATGTTCTGCTTAAGCGTTCTGTTAAATCGTTCTACAATAAAAGCTTTTTTACTACTGTAAGTTGAGTAATGGTTAAATTTTGCATCAACTCTTTAAAGTTTTTAATATAAAACTCCTTGCCTTGGTCTGTTTGTACATTGTTAGGATGTCTATTCTTTAATGCTAATTCAAACGGTTTGTAACATTAACACCGGTTTTATCTTTAACAGGAATAGCAAACGTATACTTAGAAAAAACGTCAATCACTGTTAGTAAATTCTTATAATCTTTATTTATTTTTGATACATTTTTTAACATTCCTCTATCCATCTCAACAAGATCAGCTTGCCATAAATCATCTATTCCTTTTGTAATAATGTGTAATCTTTTAAAGTTCTTCCTTGATGGTTTATGTATTTGTTCGATGACACCTCCTCTAACACCTTTACCTTCTACTAGTCAATCCTTTTTCTTTACAAACTGTCTTTGTACTATCACATAGACCACATACGCCTTTTTTATATTTTTCCATTCTTTGTTTGTTCAATTCTAACAGAATCTTTTTTTGTATCAGTATGCTTTCTACACTTAACACAATACATTATTAGTTTTTATTTAATAGAAAATTATGTAAGTTCTTTTTCTATATACGTATTAAAGAACAATAATTTTTCTTCCCCCATAGGAGCATTCTTATTTGGTTCAAATGTGATTACATCGTTCTTATTAAATTCAAAAGGAGAGGTTTTAATTAGAGTTTTGTTTAAAACTATGTTTATGAAGTATTTATTAGGGTTTAATTCCATATGTATTATTTTGCCACTATACAGAAACCTGTAACCAATAGATAGATTAAATATTCCGAAGATTGGATCCTTAACATTTTCAGTTTTCAATCGACACAACAAGCTTATAGTTCATTTCTTCATAATTAGAGAATTTGTTTCTTTCTGCATAATTTCATGGTCTTCTTTTGTAACAAAGTTCTCTATAGCATCGCTTTCAACAACATTATCTAACGCCGACGATATGTGTGATTTGTATTCTGTAAAGCTTGTCTCGATACAAGATCATGATGTGCATAATACATTTGTGTTTTAAATGGTGTATTTATTCTGTATGGATACTACCGAAATTAATGAATGGGGCAGGTCCATCAGAATACTAATTTCAATAATCAGAATTTAATTCTTGGCTTTGCGATTAAACATAAGTAGCAAAAAGCGACGCAAAACAAGAAACAATACAAACTATATGTTTATTTTCCTAGGATACACACACACACACACACACACATACACCCACACGCGCGCACACACACACACACACACACACACACACACACACACACACACACACACACACAAATAATTCTTGTGGAGAAGTCTTTGAATAGCTAGCATAGTTTACACGGTTTGTTGTTGGCTTTCCTTTTGTTTCTTTTAGAAAAAATGGCACTGGCACAAAGCAAGGATTGGTACCCTGAAAGGATTTGTATGACTTGCATTTTGTTACAAGCATGTTGATCGCTTATCTGCGTATTGTGTTGTAGTGAAAAAGAACGGCTCTTAGTAAGGTGTCAAACCGAAGCGACACGCGACAGCAGTGGTTCACACCGAAATGACAAGCCACACACGTCCATTTAGTCTATAAATAAGCATTTACCGCGCATGGGAAATCAAGCCTCAGGCGGCGCAATACACGCCATTGGGAATCTGAGCGACACGTGCAGTTTGTCGCGTCCCTTCGGTTCGATACATTTCGTGAAATGTTGGTTGGTCAGAGGGAAACATAAAAAAGGACATTTAGTTAGCGTTCTTTATGTACGGCTGAAGGATACTCCATTAGCCTTTAGTACGCCACGCGGTCTGACGAAAGTAAGCCCAGTGTCGCCGAGGCTTTGAGCGCGAAATTTGAATTCGTATACATAATGGAGAAAAATCGTAATAACTCTGGCACTATGGGACCAATCTACTTCGGATAACTTTTGTTTTGCAGGTAATACATCGGTGCAGGCAACCATGTAAAATTTGGATGCCCCAACCGCGGGTGGGTTACGGGCGGGGGCTGCATTCCCCGAATTTCAATGAAAACAACAAAAAAATGAGGAGTTTGACCTCTCTTCTCCAACTACTTTGGGGAGAAAACGGGAACTTTTGCTTTTTTTCAACGAATAGACCTTCCGCAACAGAATGAAACTTGATTCATGTTCGTGGGTGCAATACAATTTGAATAATAAGGCAAAACGTAAAACTCTGTTTTTTTCCTCAAAACAGCGAATTTGCATATTATTCATAAAATTGTTATAACTCGGACACTATGGGACCAATCTACTTCGGATAACTTTTGTTTTGCAGGTAATACATCGCTGCAGGCAACAATGTATAATCTGGATGCCCCAACCGCGGGGCGGTTACGGGCGGGGGCTGCATCCCCCGAATTTCAATGAAAAAAACATAAAATGTGGAGTTTGCCCCCTCTTCTCCAGCCACCTTGGGGTAAAGCCGGAACTTTTGCTTTTTTTCCAAAGATTAGACCTTTCGCAACAGAATGAAACTTCATTCATGTTCGTGGGTGCAATACAATTTGAATAATAAGGCAAAACGTAAAACTCTGTTTTTGTCCTCAAAACAGCGAATTTTAGCCAATTTGCATATTATTCATAAAATTGTTATAACTCGGACACTATGAGACCAATCTATTTCGGATAACTTTTGTTTTGCAGGTAATACATCGGTGCAGGCAACAATGTAAAATTTGGATGCGCCAACCACGGGGGGGGGGGGTTACGGGCGTAGGATGCATCCCCCGAATTTCAATGAAAAAAAACATAAAATGTGGAGTTTGCCCCCTCTTCTCCAGCCACTTTGGGGTAAAGCCGGAACTTTTGCTTTTGTTTTCCAAAGAATAGACCTTTCGCAATAGAATGAAACTTTATTCATGTTCGTGGGTGCAATACAATTTGAATAATAAGGCAAAACGTAAAACTCTGTTTTTTTCCTCAAAACAGCGAATTTGCATATTATCCATAAAATTGTTATAACTCGGACACTTTGTAACCAATCTACTTCGGATAAATTTTGTTTTGCAGGTAGAACATCAGTGCATGCAACCATGTAAAATGTGGATGCTCCAACTGCGGGGGGGTTACGGGCGGGGGCTGAATCCCCCGAATTTCAATGAAAAACATAAAATGTGGAGTTTGCCCCCTCTTCTCCAGCTACTTGGGGGAGAAAACCCGAACGTTTGTTTTTTTTCAAAGACTGGACCTTACGCAACATAATTAAACTTGTTTCATGTTCCTAGCTGCCATACAAAGTGAAATAAGTCGCATTATGTGGAACAATGCAATGACTAAATATTATGTTGGGTTACAATATTTGGCAAACCGTTCGAAAAAGAGACATGATCGAGGGCTATGTGTTATGATCTGTGTTATATATAACACAGAAAAATAATTAGGATTATATAAATAGGTACTCACCATCTATTGTACTGTGTGATACTTCTCAAAACAGGGATCAAGGCACAGAAAAACAATACACTTCTTGCACTGAATAAACGTGCGGCGGAAAACTTTTTTCTTGTTTCACACTTTACATCTCATGCGCTTGCTGGTCTTTCTAGGCCAATGCTTGCTAGCAGAAACTTCCAATCTTACCATCTCAGGGGGAGGTGGATGATCAACAATCAAAGGTCTAGAAGGACCAGCCTGCTCCATAGATCCACGCCGAACCAAGTCTTCATACAAAGCTATCCGGAAGTCTCGATGTCTGCGAGTCCGGGAGACCTGGCTGAGGAGGATGTATGCATTGAGGATGCTTTGGTTTAGAAGGTAGAGTAACAGTTTATTGGTCCACTTTATCGTCCTTCTGTCAGGTATGTACATGTCATTCTGTCTGCCTTATCCACGTAACCCATATTCCTATTGTAGTCTAGTATGATCTGGGGCTTCAAGGGTTGTCGTGGTCGTCAGTGAAGTTTCCTTGTGCGGGGGGTTTGTGAAAATTTGTCAACACACGGACGTCACGTTTGTAATTCCAACGTATAGCTGTCAGGTCCCCCTTTGTATACACATCCAGGTCACCACGTTTAGTCTTCCCCGTTTTCAAGTCAGTGGGCATGGAACGCAGATTCTTATTGACAGTTCCGCAACATTGGGTGCCCTTTGTTGCGAGATCATCAAAAAGTTCGGGAGAGGTAAAGTAATTGTCCATAAAAAGTTTATGACCAATTCCTTGTACTCTCTTACTTAGTTCCATGACCAGAGCATGGGTGGCTGTCACAGTTGGAGTCTGTCTGGCACTGTCCTTTCCAAGGTAAACTAACATATCAACAGTATATCCCAAAGCATCACAAAGAAAGTACAGCTTTATGCCAAATCGCTTGTGCTTCTTTGGGATATATTGCTTGAAAAGCACATTTCCCTTGTAAAGAACAATAGTCTCGTCAATGGCTACGTATTCCGTCGGGTGATACAAGTCGAAGTAACGTTGTCTCAGATGTTCTAGAACCTGTCGTAGTTTCCAAAGTCGATCGGTGTTGTCTTGAGGATGCGAAGAGTTGTCGGCAAAGTGCAGGAAAGCTAGGATGTGTCGGAAACGGTTGCGTGACATAACATGCCGGACCCAAAATGTGTGAAAGGAATTTGTCTGTTAGTAAGAGTCCATGTAGTCGTGCTTGTTGATGTGTCCAAAATAGATCCAGAGGGCAAATAAAAGGAATAATTCTCCAAGGGTGATGGGGGATTCTACCCTGGACGGATTATTCTTATCGACAAACTGCTGGTAGTATCGGTTAGATTTTACCAGAAGAATGTCGAGAAGAGAATCCGTCCAGAATAGGCGGAAAGAATCGAAAGGTGAAGAATCAGGAGTCAAATCTGAGGTCTTGTGTCCGGGCCGGCCAGTAAAAGGTAAAGGAGTTGGACCCTGAACATGAGAGGTGCGCGGGCCCCAGGTTGACGAACTTGATGACGTCGATGATGATGCTGTTGGGAGAGGAGAGTCATTTTCATCCGAAGAAGAATCAGATATCCCCCCACATCAACATCATCATCAAAGTCATCATCTTGATCAACGTCTGATCCCATGCTCTCACATTCATTGTCCGTATCATATAAAAGATCATCGATCTCCCTAACGCATAATCGTTTCCACCGGACATATTTCCACAAAGAGCCGAGTCAACAGGGAACAATTGGATTCACAGTAGCTACACAAGATGCAAGTGCGAACGAAAGAAATCAGAAGCACATATCACAAAAAAATTACCCAACACAAGTTCAACACAGCTCAGGGGGCACACAATCGGAAAGCACAAAACACGGTCTTTCACAGCCACTGCTCTGAACGTCTATGGCGAGGCCTTTCCTAAACAGAGGAGGGGAGGGAGCCGTTGCAATCCTTTGTTTTGTCTATACTTCTGGATAGACTCATGATTCTGGCTTTTGGCCTCGGGCTGTCGTCAGGCTTCATTGCATTTCTAACATAGAGGCGACAGAAAGCTGACACCGCTAAATCTCTTCCAATCCAGCCTCTCCTTGACCCCCCCTGCTACTACTTTCGACTGGATCACCAGGTCTAAACACAAAGAAGAATGTGTGCCTTATCAGTACTAAATCACAGCGTTGGAAGCTTGGAGGAAAACAACATCGTAAATACCAAGCATTCATTTTGTCTGTCAAGTGTGAGCCCAAACACGTGACATATTCCGAGAAAGGAGGGGGGATTTGGAATTTTCGTAAACACATGTTCCAGAACCGAACTGTCAGTGTTTCAACCTCAATATACAAATATAATGTGGCAAACCCTCGATAATTGTATCTAAAGCTGTTTGTTCCATATATGCAACCGCGGCTGACAGGGACTTACTTTTTTGTTCCACATATGGAACGGCGGGGGACTAAAGGTTAATAACCGCAATGGCGAGCGTGCATTGCTAATGGAGATCGGCGAACTGTTCTTGAAGATCCAGCGACGGGAGTGTAACACATGAGCACACGACGACGCGATACACGAACACACGAAGCGACACACGCAGAAAAGCCATGGAAACAGTTGCTAAGGACGTGAAAGAAAGGGCATTTTCACGTTTAAGAAAGGGCCAATTGAGCGATTTTTTAATTTTGTCGGCCTTTTGGGACGATTTTATCGGGGGTTGTAATCGGGTGTTTCTCGCCTCCGGGGCTTCATTTATGTAGAATAGAATGCAAGGAATATTAAGGTTATTCCAAAATTGTTCAACTGTTCGCACGCTATACTTATTCAAAGACATCAGTGACTGTGCGACGATTTACTGTAGGCCACATTTATTATGGGACGCAATTGTAAAATAAGAAGAGATATGTTTCGACAAGCAGGAATATACAGTTCTAGAAACACAAACTTTATTCCCAAGAGATACTTTCATGCGTAGCGTCACTATTCTATCCATAGTGAAATAGGTTTCATTTTCTTGTCCTTGGTTGGAATATCGGGCCACATAAGGGTGTTCATTGTGAGAGTTCCTTAATTAAATTCATAACATCATCACTCATCTTCACCTGACCACCAAAGTGGCGAACAAGATAAGTAAAATAAATTCTGGTAAAAGCTCACGTGCACAATTTTACACAATGTTTGAATTCAACCACATAGAGAGTGGTTGGTAGATATTTCTTCGTATTTATGTAACTAATAGTTTGTATCGTGCCAAAAGAGGTTACTTTAATCAGTGCCCCTGTATAAAAACAACATATATTTTCGGGGAGAGTAGCCCAGTTCCACTTTGTAATCCTAAACTTTCGGTGTTGGAGGTGTGAGTTGGAACGATACTCACCTTAGGTGAAACACACATTTAATATACACACACAAATAACTGGTTACAAAAATACATTCCCTGTCTCAGAGATGCGAGAAGATTTTGATACACAATATAACTACATCTTAGCACCCACGAATGTTGTTCACACAGGTAACAATCTTGCCAACACCTTTTTGGTAAGTATAGTTCAAAGAAGCTACTTTGTTCCGTATTGGACCCAAAGACATGTTATTTCCTTCCTTCCCATGTTTTTAACCCTAGCTTATTCATGCTGTACGACTTACTTAATTACAAGGGGGTTAACATATTTAGTTTATAACTCAAATTCAAGAAATAAATTTGTTATTTAATCACTGTTTCCTTCGTTGAATATATATATTCAGTTACGTACTAAATACAGTAATTACAAAGATTACAATAATTAATCAGAAATAATAAGAAATTATTACTTGAGTGTCACACAAATATTTCAATAATATTTTGTTTGTTTGTAGAGGTGCATTTGTTGATTAACTATTATAATTCTAAAAAATACCATCATTTCCAGCCAATTGTAAACTGTCACAGGCACGAGCGGCTCGAATGGCACGTATTGATATATACCTCCACAAAGTGCATTTTGCCTCCAATTTACATTACATTTATTTTTTATTAACAAAAGTAATACAGAAATTGTGGGAACACCCTAGGGAACAATGTAATATAGTTTCATTTTTGTATACAAAATTTAATAGTGAAAAAATTGAAAAATTGAGATGGTGGTGGACCTGACATCACCCCCTTCTCGATGGGTAAGTTTGGAATGCAGATTCGGAAAGGCGGGGAATAAATACGATTGTCATATGAAACATTTGTCTGCACCACCTACTGTTTTCCGTGTAGAAAATGGTCTTGCAAAAAAAGGAAGATGAGCCAAATCGAGTATACTGTGCTTAACAATTAAGATAAGTGCATCACCATAAGAGTTTCGGAAAGTGCAGGACACAAGCTTTCCAACGATATGTCACATGATGACTACGGGACTAAAAAAGGATGAAACCCCGTGACCCAAAAAAGGTGGTCTAAAGTTAGGGAAGATCTCGCAAATTTCAAATGGCAAGGCGGGTAGAGTAATACCTCGTTTTAAAGGTCACAGAAAACGTGAAAAGGATTTAAACATGATCTTGTAATCCACTGACCGGTTTCAAAATGGCGACAAAAACAATTCATACCCCTGAAGATGGTGTTCCAAAGTGAGGAATTACGTACGTAAATAGCAAAACATAAATACTGGACAGAGTACATGAGATCCTGTACAATGAATGCCAGTGGAACAGCTGTTTATTCGTGACAAGGTTTCTAACTGGTTACTGGCTCGCTACCATTGTCAGACCATGGCACCCGTCACATGTAACGTCAGTGTACTGAAAGTCCGGGTGAGAGGTTTGCGCTTTCGTATTAGTACATGCCTCTGTGAGTGTACAACATGCAGTGAGTTGAACTTCAGGGCCATTGTGTACGAATAGCAATAAGCATAAGCTCACGTGTTGGGTAGGCTGCAGTACACAATACAGCATCCTGGCCCAGTCGACAAATTACAAAGTACGCCAATTGCCGGTGTGTCCAGTTCCTTTTCATTGCACGTACGCTGTCCTCACTGCCCGGTTCAACAAAGGCAATCGGAAAGTACGACGGGTCGAGGTGTGACGAGCTCTCCTGCATAGCAGTCGGTTCCAGTGTGCTTCCACTGATAACGCGATTACGCCCCTCCCATCTTGGTCTCATTCACCGTTGTCTGTTACAAGTGGTTGCATCAATGAAGGCATTGTGTGGTACCTCAGGACGTTCTACAGTGCATTCCTCGCGGGTAGTGTGCATTCCTGTACTTAATTCGCAGTGACAAATTGTTGAATGTGAACTAATAATGCCTTTCACGAACGAATAAACATTTGATATACTCATGGTGTTGGGTGAGTGCCAACAAAAAAGTTCTGCTCCTGCTCGTGTGTATGCTGCAAGGTATCCCGATCGGGAACATCGTTCAAGACATGTTTTTCGCACCCTTGCCGATCGTGTACGCAGAAGGAGCAATGTTCAGCCTTCTAGCAGTCACAAACACGAACGCATTGCTCGGCCTGTTCGAGATGAGAGGTCTGCTGGTGTACCTGCAGCTTTCCATCTCAATCCTCACGTGAGTATTCAGACAAGTTACTCGTGATTCTGATGTCAGCGCAAGTACAGTGCGAAGGATTTTAAAGGATCAAATATTTCATCCGTGCCACGTGTCCTTGCATCATTAGCTACACGGAACTGATTTCAAAGCAGGCTAGACTTTTCCATATGGTCTCAAGCTCAAGTGAATGCAAAAGTTCGATTCTTTGACGAAATGTTGTGGTCTGACGAGGCTACATTTAAAAGTGATGGTCAGATAAATCGGCACAACATGCATTACTGGGTCGCCAAACACCCACGGTGGATGCAAGAGGTTGATCATCAACGTAGATGGTCTGTGAATGTGTTGTCTGGAATCATCGGCGGACGAATAATTGTACCTCTTTTTTTCTTTTCAAGCGAGGCTTACGGGTGTTGTGTACCGCACATTTCTTGAACAACAATTGCCCAGTCTTCTCGATTACGTCCCCTTACACATCAGAATACACATGTGGCTACAACAAGATGGCTGCCCAGCGTATTTTGAGCTTACAGCAAGGAATCAGGTGAATGCAATGTTTCGTGGTCGCTGGCTACGTAGAGGTGGGCCTGTGCCCTGGCCTCCTAGGTCACCAGACTTAACGTGTTTAGATTATTACCTCTGGGGACTACTGAAAGAAATCGTTTACCAAAATCGCCCTACAACCATGATCGAGCGCATAGTTGTTGTATGCAGGCAGATTAGTGAGGCAGAAGTTATTGCAGCACAGAATGATTTCAGTGTCCATGTGCAGAAATGCATTGAGACCGAGGGAAGACATTTCGAACACCTACTGTAAGTTGGTAAATATGCATTACACTGGGTGCTTGGCCTATTCTTCTCGTTTTCGTTGTTCATTGGTTTCTGATTACTCTTTCGTATTTCTTATCATGATTTCAGTTAGGCCTATGTCTCTTGCAAACAATTGTTTGACAATCAATTGTGAGAAAAGGACCTTTTCGTTGGCAAAGCAACCGTTAAACACGCCAACGAATTCCTTATTGTGCGTGACAGTAAACCATTCGTTGCACAGTCCTAAGCCTGGGGAAAGTGTGAAGGGCGGTCAAAGTTGCACCTCAAACAAAGTTTAGAGTAGTACGGTGTTTCAAGAGCGGACACATTACCATAATTGTTTGTACAGGATCTTACGTACTCTGTCCAGTGTGTGTGTTTGTGTGTATGTAATTTCTAACTTTGCAACACCAAGTTCAGGGGTAGGAATTGTCTTGGTCGCCATGTTGAAACCGGTCAGTGTATTACAAAATCATGTTCGCATCCTTTTCACGTTTTCTGTGACCTATAAAACGAGGTATTACTCTACCCGCCTTGCCATTTGAAATTTTCGAGTTCTTACCTATGTTTAGACCCCCTTTTTGGGGTTTCATCCTTTTTTACTCCCACAGTCATCATGTGGCATATCGTTAGAAAGCTTGTGTCCTGCACTTTCCGGAACTGTTATGGTGCTGCACTTATCTTAATTGTTAAGCTCGGTATATTCGATTTGGCTCACCTTCCTTTTTTTGCAAAACCATTTTCTACACGGGAAACTGTAGGTGGTACAGACAAATGTTTCACATGACAATCGTATTTTTTCCTCGCATTTCCGAATCTGTATTGCAAACGGGGCATGTGTCCCCCATTAAAACCACAAAGCGTGACTTTCGGGCTGTTGCAAATATTTTCTCCGGATTTTTTGGGCCCAACTTATTAGTGCATTTTTTTTGTTTAAACTTGATACGATCTCTCGTTCTCGAGAAAAAGGAAACAGAATGATTAGGTTACTAACTTGCATAATACGGAACAAGCTATCATTTTCAACTAAAATCACCAATTAAGAAGTATCAGAATTTCTTTGAATTGGTTGAGGAGATGGCTAACCGGTATAGTTTTAAAGTAATTATTGATGGTGATTTTAGTATTACCACAATAATACATGATCAATTTAATTGATTAGAAGGTGGACCTATTAGTCCCTCTCTTCCTATTTTTTTATCAATGGGCAATCTTAACTCTGTCAATACGTAACAAATAAAAATGGGAAAACATTTCATTTATTATTGACAAACATAAGTGATAGCATGACTCTTATTAGAAATTTACACCCGATGCTTGAGGAAGACCACCACCACCCGTCACTACTTATTCAGAGCTTTGTAAACAAAAAGGTTACTGGTGTAAAATCAAATCGAGTTACTGTATACAATTTTGCAAGTGCAGACTTCTACAATATGTATGAGCACTTGGAAAATGAAAAATGGGAAAATTTAGCTACTTACAAGAATCCCAATAAAGCCTTAGACAATTTTTACAAGGTAATTAATGGTGTGATAGACATACATGTGCCGAAAAGATCAATATGTAAAAAACGTTCTTATCCCTTGTCTCAAGTCATAATTGATATGTTTGATATTTTTAACAATAGATGTCAAGGGAATTCAGTTTTGTTTTATGTTTAATCTCGAACAAAGAGAGAGAGTGACGCTCAGTCAGTTCGCGAGACAATATGGCCGAGTGTGCGCGGGGATTTCATTCCGTCCATCGCGTTGCATTGCAGCAAGTTTGTATATACATGTAATCTTTTGTTTTAGTCAATATATCTTCGCTATTATCAGTGAGTGTCATTTGCAATCATCCGAGTCGAATCACCTTATGGAATTCAATATGGTCCTCCACTCCAGAGGTATGGGTTTGTGATAGCGACACGCAGTAAGTACTATCATTTTCTTTGGCGTGAATCGTACAAATTAGACAGACCCATCTCTGCCCAACAGGCAAGCACATTTTGGTTCAGCAGTGGCCACACTCAAAACATTCATTTTGGTCCAGTGACCGGACTCATTCATTTTGGTCCTTACCGGCACGGATGTTTCTGATACGTGACATTCTGTTCAAGTTCAAGGTCAAGTGATAGTGCAGTGCGGAAAGAACAGTTTCTTACAGCAGCCATATTGCCAACAATGCAGCTCCATTGTCGTTCGCAGCAAAGGAATGTAAACAGCTGGACGATACTTTTCATGCATCATTTTCTACACGACAACGGCGCAGGAGGTCGGTAAGTATATTTTACTTTGTCTGGCTCATTTCCTTGTATTTATTTCCTTCAACCTTTCGTGTTCTTCATAAAAATGAGTGAGACCGAAGTGCAGCAGCGTCTTGTTAGACAACGAGGGACATTAAAAGGAAAAATCACTCGAATGGAAACTTTCGTCAATCAATTCAGTGAAAGTGAAGGAAACATTGAAGAAGTGCGTACTCGTTTGAATGCATTGTCTCGCATTTGGGTGGACATTGAGCAAGTGCAAGATCAGTTAGAAGCTGAAACTGGTTCATCGCAGGATGACGTCAGAGACGAATTGCAAACGGCGTACTACAAGTTGAGTGCCCGGATGCAAGCTTTATTATCGCAGCATGATAAGGTTCAAGCGGAGCATGATGCCGTCAACACATCGCATGTCACAGCAACCCGGCCCAAACTTCCTACAATAGAATTGCCAACGTTTGAGGGTGATTATCGGCACTGGTTGTCCTATGAAGACACTTTCACGTCTTTAATACACAATAACAAAGACATCGCTTCCATTCAGAAGTTTCAGTATCTACGTTCGTCGCTCAAGGGCGACGCGTACAAGCTCATTCAGAACTTACCCACCACGGAGGCAAATTACGCAGTTGCTTGGAAGTTGTTTGTGAGTAGATATGCAAACAAGAAGCTAATCGCATCATCGTACATTCATGAAATATTGAACATCAAGGCAGTCAGCACGGAAAGTGCTCAGGAATTGCGTTCCTTTGTGGGATGTGCGACAAGCAACTTGAATGCAGTAAATGCGCTTTACACAGATGTACCTTTGGCGGACATGTTACTCACTCAGAATTTTGTGTCTAAGCTAGATTCAGGAACTAGGAAAGCGTGGGAACTGCAAAATAGCGAAACAGATTTTGTCAGCATGGATGATTTCTTTTCATTTTTGGAAAGACGATGTCAAGCGCTGGAAAGCATTCAGCCCGCACCAAGTGAAGTAAATAAGCAATCAATCAAACCTCAACATTACAATGTAAGATCAAACAAGATTTTTTCGAAATCTTTCATTAGTACCACTAGTGCGAACTCTTGTTTCTTTTGGTGTGCATCATTTATTGCCGCGACTAACAAACAGAAGTATGATTGTGTTAGAAGGAATAAACTCTGCACGAACTGCTTATCTCCAAATCACGTACTGCGCCTTTGCAAGGCAGGTTCGTGTAAAAAATGTTCACGTAAGCATAACACATTGTTGCATAATGATGGTATATCAAGAACGTCATTTTCCAGCACAGAATCTACGGAAGAAGGCAAGAATGAAAATTCTCAAGCAACGCAAAACGAGAATCAAGATCAAACTCCACAAGCTTCTTATTGTGCACTCAAAGGGCAACATACATCACGCGTGTTACTTTCCACGGCAGTGGTAAAGGTCAAGAATCATGCAGGTCAATGGATATACTGTAGAGCCTTGCTAGACAGTGGATCCCAGAGCCACTTTGCGTCTGAAGAGTTGGTTCAGCGTCTCAAACTGAAGAAACATCCTCAGCATTTACCGATTCAAGGCATAAACAATGCTGAGTCGCAAGCAAATTTCAAGGTGGATATTCAGTTGCAATCTAGAATAAGCACATGGCGTTCCAACATTGAATGCTCCATATTGCCGCGGCTCACAAGCAACTTACCATCACATCGAGTCCACCGAGCATCAATCAAAGTACCAAGACATGTAACATTGGCAGATCCGACATTTGATGTGCCAGCAAAGATAGATCTTTTAATAGGCATCCAGATCTTCTTCGAAATTCTCAAGCCTGATCGCATAACACGTTCTGCTGATTTGCCGATTCTACAAAACACTGAATTCGGATGGATAGTCGCAGGACGCATTCCACAACAATGCAGTGGCAACAATTCATCGATATCATGCTTCCTTCGAACGGAAGAAAGTCTCCACCTACAGCTTCAGCGATTTTGGGACCTTGAGTAGATATATACCAGGCATAGAACAAAGGAAGAAATCAGCTGTGAGCGTCACTATTGTGAAAACACGGTGAGGGACGAAACAGGCAAATTCATCGTTCGACTTCCACTCAAAGAAAGCCGAGAAGCATTGGGCGATTCACTTCAACATGCCACCAAGAGATTTCTCCAATTAGAGAAAAGACTTGAGCATCAACCGGAACTAAGGATTCCTTACACAGAATTCATGAATGAATATGAACAGCTAGGTCACATGGTACCTGTAGGACAATTACCTTTGTCTCATGACCACAGGTAGCCCACTATTTGCCACATCACGCAGTAATTAAACCACAGAGTTCCACAACCAAGGTTCGTGTTGTTTTCGACGGATCGGCCAAAACCACAAGTGGCAAGAGCCTCAATGACATATTGATGGTCGGGCCCACCATACAACAAGATTTATTCTTCATCATGACAAGATTTCGCACACATCCTATAGCATTCACAGGACATGTAGAGAAAATGTATAGAATGGTTAAGGTGCATAAAGATGACTATCCATTACAGCGAATATTGTGGAGAAGCTCCAACAAGCAACCAATTGAAGTTTTTGAGATACGAACGCTTACATATGGCACAGCTTCGGCATCATTCCTAGCTACTAGATGCTTACAGCAACTGGCAGACAGCGAAATCAGCAGGCATCCTCGCATCAGTAGTATCATCAAGGAAGACATGTTAGTTTATGACGTAGTGAGCGGAGCACAAGACGTAGCTGAAGCATTGCAGATTCAGGCAGAATTAATTAACATTATGCAGCGTGGAGGATTTACTTTGCGTAAATGGTGTTCGAACAGCACGACAGTGCTAGAAGCAGTTCCGCTAGCCATGCGTGAAATGAAGCTTCCAGTCGAATTTCACGATTCAGAAGTGACGACTTTAGGCTTATCTTGGGATCCTATTGCAGATAAATTACTGATCAACAGCAAAGCTTCTGAAGTAGCGAATAACGTCGAAATATCAAGCACTAAACGACAGGTAGCATCAGTCGTTGCGTCAATATTTGACCCTTTAGGTCTCATCACTCCAATTGTTATTACATACAAATAATTTCTTCAACAATTGTGGACATGCAATGTTCAGTGGGATGAAGAACTTCCACAAGACTTGAATCAGAAATGGCAACAGTTGCGCAGACAACTCCCTGCAGTTAAACACATTGAAGTCAATCGTTTTGTTCCAATTAATGGAATAGTTAGAAATATCCAGATACATGGATTTGCAGATGCATCTCAATATTCTTACGGTGCATGTTTGTATGTGCATTCAACTAACCACAAAGGCGAAACAGCAGTAAATCTACTTTGTGCTAAATCACGAGTAGGTGACATTACCTCGTGTTGAATTATGTGCAGCATTACTCCTAGCAAGATTAGTCCACAAGGTGTTACCAGTTTTACGTCTGAAGGTAGACGAGATACATCTCTGGTCGGACTCACAAATTGTATTGGCGTGGTTAGCAGCACCATCCATCAGATGGAAAACCTTTGTAGCCAACCGGGTAGCAGAGATTCAAGACATTACGCAAATTAGCAATTGGAAACACGTTCCTTCAGCAGATAACCCGGCAGACATAATCTCAAGAGGTATTGAACCCACTTCAATACAACATAACCATTTATGGTGGCATGGGCAACATTGGTTAACAGATACAGAAGATCATTGACCACTTACGCAGCAGCCAAGGAAAGTTTAACTTCCGGAGGGAATAAGCATAACGGCAGAATCAATTTACCAGAATTCGCTTGAGCAAACAATCGAACGATTCTCCAAATTATCGAAATTAACTCGAGTGATAGCTTTCTGTCAGCGATTTATACATAACTGCAGAAAGTCCAACAACAATGTAAAAGCAAGTCTTTCAACAAAGGAAATGCAATCAGCATTGCATAAATGCATCAAGACTGTTCAGCTATCAAGCTACAAGTCTGAAATTCAGGATCTTCAACGGCACCAACAAGTTTCAGCCAACAGCACATTGAAGAGCCTGCGCCCATTTTTGGACAACAACAACCTTCTTCGCGTTGGAGGAAGACTCAAGAATAGCAATTTACCTTATGAAACAAAACATCAAATTATTCTACCTTCGAAAGGTCACCTGTCACATCTTATAATAGAAGCGGAACATTTGAGACAGCTTCATGGAGGATCACAGTTATTGTTGTCATCCCTCAGGCAACAATACTGGATTGTACGAGCAAGGCGTACAATCAAGCAAGTAATTCACAATTGCCTCGCATGTTACAAGTTGAAGGCAACCACGGCCAAGCAACTCATGGGTCAACTTCCGTCACCTAGAGTCACACCGTCAAGACCATTTCTCAACTCTGGTGTAGGCTATTGCGGACCTTTCCTATTGAAATCGCATTCGCCACACAGCAAAGTTCATCGCAAATCATACGTGGCTTTATTCATTTGTCTAGCCACCAAGGCTATACATTTAGAGCTCGTCTCCGATCTCACCACAGACGCATTTATCGCAGCCCTGCGAAGATTTACATCTCGTAGAGGTAAATGTGCCAATCTGTACAGTGACAATGGCAAGAATTTCGTCGGGGCCAGATGCGAACTTAAAGAGCAACATAACTTATTTTCGTTACAGGAATTCGCACAAAATATTCATGAGTACGCGAGTTCTGAATCCTTCCAGTGGCATTTCATTCCACCTAACTCACCACATTTCGGAGGAATATGGGAGAGTGGAATGCGCTGCATTAAGTATCATTTAGTTAGAGTAGTAGGAAAGTCAACACTGAATTTTGAGGAATTTGCAACTTTGCTCACCTAAATTCAAGGCCTTTGACGGTTTTTATCTGACGATCCAGAAGATTTAAGTGCTCTCACTCCTGGACATTTTCTCATTGGTTCAGCCCTTAATTCCTTTCCCGAGCCAGACCTCACTGACCTCCCAGGAAATTGACTGTCCAGATGGCAGAGACTCCAAAGCTTTCATCAAAACATTTGGCAGCGATGGTCCAAGGAGTATTTAAACGGTCTTCAGCAACGATCCAAGTGGACTAGCGTCCAAGAAAACTTCAAACCAGGTTTGATAGTTGTCATCAAAGACGACCATTTACCTCCCCTATTGTGGAAATTGGGAAGAGTCACCAGCGTCCAGCCAGGAAGAGACGGCTTATTGCGAGTGGCCACACTGCTTACAGCTTCAGGGATATTCAAGAGATCGATTCACAGACTAGTTCCACTACCTCAGTGCAATAAGGACGGAGATAAGTGAATTTAGTTGGTCAAACGTTGTTTGACCAAGAGGGGGGAATATGTCTCAATTCATAATTGATATGTTTGATATTTTTAACAATAGATGTCAGGGGAATTCAGTTTTGTTTTATGTTTAATCTCGAACAAAGAGAGAGAGTGACGCTCAGTCAGTTCGCGAGACAATATGGCCGAGTGTGCGCGGGGATTTCATTCCGTCCATCGCGTTGCATTGCAGCAAGTTTGTATATACATGTAATCTTTTGTTTTAGTCAATATATCTTCGCTATTATCAGTGAGTGTCATTTGCAATCATCCGAGTCGAATCACCTTATGGAATTCAATATGGTCCTCCACTCCAGAGGTATGGGTTTGTGATAGCGACACGCAGTAAGTACTATCATTTTCTCTGGCGTGCATCGTTTTGGAATTTTATAAGAAACAATAAAAAAACAAATAGGAAACTAGCTCATATGATGTATAATGGTAATAGATTGGAAGCGATCATATTAAGTACTAATGGTTTTGCTGAATATTTTCAAACAGTGTATGCTTCAAATCCTTCAACATATAACATCATTGAATCCTCTGACATGATACTATCTCAGTCGTTAGTGATAGATTCTATCACCAACGCAGAATGCAATGAAGCCATAAAAAATCTGAAATCAACCAAATCAATTGGCCCTGACCAATTGCCAATATACATATTCAAAATTTGTGCCTAATTACTATGCACTCCCTTGTGTTATATTTACAATATTATTCTGAAAACGCAAATTTTTCCTGATCATTAGAAAATCAGTAAAATTTGTCCTGTTTATAAAAAGGGAGACACATGCGAAATTACAAATCACTAATCTGAGCTCCTTCAAAAATATTTGAATATATATTATATGACACGATATACAATCATATTAAACCTTATATATCAATAGATCAACATGGATTCTGTCTGGAAAGTCTACCTTAACTAATCTGGTCAATTTCACACAGACTATATCCGATTCCCTCGATGATAGGAATTTTGTTGATGCAATATATATGGACTTCGCAAAAGTCTTTGATACTCTTGATCTCGATGTATTGTTGAGTAAATTGTCAAAGTTTGGTCTCTCTCATAACACTCTTATGTTAATATCATCTTACCTATGCAATCGAATGCAATTTGTGACATACAATCAAGCTAAGTCATACACGTACAAATTTAGTTCCTGTGTACCACAAGGCTCCAATCTTGGACCATTAATATTTCTATTATACGTACATCAATGTTCTACCCACAATTTCTAAATACTCAAAACTCTTACTTTGTGCTGATGATTTAAAATTGTAATAAGTAATGAAAGATCCAAACGATGCGCATAAGTTGCAAAAAGACTTGGAAAATGTACAAGCAGGGAGCATCAAAAATAAATCAATCTTTAATGTCACAAATTGTTTTTAAATAACTTTTTTCAGGCTAACCAAACCCAATATTTATCAGTATACAATGAATAATCGTGCATTACAAAGAGTAAATCAGATAAATTTTAAAGTATCTTTTGGAACACATATTGATCAGATTTTTAATGATGCTTACAGAACGTTAGGGTTTCTAATTAGAAGTTCACAAGACATGCATAATGAAAGAGCTCTGACAAGTCTGTTTAATTGCCTTGATCGAACCAAATTAGAATATGCAAGTGTAGTCTGCTCACCTTACACACAATGTAATAGCAAAAAGATAGAAAGAATTCAGAAGAAATTTGTTCGTTACTTATAATACAAGAAACACAAAAGATCGTCTTTTCAGGATCAAGTATCACATAAACTACTACTCAAAGAAGTCAGTGTTACACCACTGTATATAAGTTAGTCAACGGGCTGGTCGACAGTCCAAGTCTCCTCCAAACATTAAACTTTAATGCTAAGAGAGACATGTTACTGTTCAGGCAGTCTTTTTATTACAGTAAATACAACTCAACAGAACACCAGAATTCGCCCATTCTGAGACTATGGATTAAACATAATGAAATAGTCAGAAAATGTGGATACTTGGATTTCGCTATGCCATACATGCAATTCCTATCTGTCCTTCGTAGAATATCATAAACAAATCAAACAATTATAGATGTTTTCTGTGTACATGGGTATGTTTGTAAATACAATTATCCCTGTATGAGTGTATTTTTGTTTATGTATGAGTATTTATACGAGTATAGTTATAAATGTCTCAGTCTGTATATAGATATGCATCTTGTTCTATCTCAGTCAATATCATTTTTGGATTTATGTTCTCTAGAATACTTGTGCTTGTGTTCTTTATGAAACGATTATTGTAATTTTGCTCTACTTCTTCTTCTTTTGTTTTGTATTGTTGTAATTGTATTTTCTAATTGTTTGAAATATATATATATATATATATATATATATATATATATATATATATATGTAAGCCTATTGTAATTGGAGCGAAAGCTCTGTTATAGGGGAAATAAATAAATAAATAAAATTTTTGAGATTCTAGTCTATTACAGACTCTTCCCAACTTGCCCCTAGACACGAGGGCGAGTGATGGCCCAACTTTGAGTGGCAGGGTTCGATTCATTCCTCTCACGGAATCGAATTCATCAGATCTAGGGCAGTGGGAGATAGATCGCTGGGGGAGATTTCTTCCAGGAATCCACAGGGATCAAATCGGCCCTTGGCTTATGGATGTTTTTTTTACCTCTGCTGAAATATATTTAATGGATAGTAATCAGTACATTGTCACAGCCCTAGTTAATTACTTATAGATTTCTAACTAATGAATATAATTTACATTACAAATAGTTCCTATTTCATTCAAATGCATTATTCAAAATTTTGCAATGTCCAGATTCCCACACAACACTCCAACAATACAGTCTGTGTTCAAAACTCTAGATACTTTAGTTAGAAGGGCGGCTAAAGTTTACACATAGATGCTAGCCACGTTGACATAATATCTCAAAGCTTGCTGGGTGAAGGAAAATATGCACATCTATATTGTTGTAATCCCGTTTTACCTGGGATCTGAGGTCACAGGGGTGTTTCAATTATACATTTAGGTAGAGCTTAATTGTATCTGTTAGCTGAACCTGCTCCGATTAAGAGGGTAGAGATATGGAATGTGAATGTAAAGGTTATTTACGCTTGTTCATACCTGGTAGGTGTGTGATGTTCTTGTCCAGATGCTTCTTGGAGACCGAATTGTGACTGGTGCCAAGGTTCTATCCTGCGACCCTTGGCTCACCAAACCGAGCAAACCCTTGCGATTCGCTGCATGCTAGGCAGCCGTAACTCCGTGTTCCGTCGTCGTAGTTCTGTAGTGTTAATGTGTTGTAGAGTAAAATGTAATCAGAGACTAACTATCCATGTGAGCGTCGAATGAGCGTCAAAATCCAAAAGAAGAGCGTCGATGATAAGCGTAGTTCAAATGAGAGCGAGCTCCGGGAGTGAGCTCCCATTTATAATCTTAGGCTTTGAAAGGTTGTTAAACCTTTCGAACGCGCTAGATCTTGTTTAGATCCAAGCGTTTGCCTTTCAGTTCCTTGTTTAACGGAAGTTACAAAGTTAGCGCATTCTTGGGATCGCCCGCTGGTCGGACAATTCCAGGAAATAAACAAGCGTGAATATTACCATGACGAGGTTTTCTCGGTTTAATAATCTCCATATCTCTACATTCCCCTTGTTGAGTTAATCGATCCAGTCTTAGATGGTCGACTAGCTCCGGAGGAGGTTATATTTAAAAATTATCATTTATTAAAAATTTCAAAATCCGTAGGAAACCAATACATCAATCCATTCACCACAAGATTCACATCACCATAAAAAAAAATATTGAGATCACCAGAAGAGTCATAGCATCAAACACCGTTGAGAAAAAAATTAAAACACATAGAAAAAAAAATTAAAACTGTAGGTCAAAGCCTCTTGTGTACTCAAAGAGTACGAGCACCAATAACGAAGTCTTGAGGCATATATAAAAATAATCGTATAGGTTTGACACTTAACTAGTTTTGAAGTAAACATGACAACACGAGAACAGCTGAAAAAAAAACACATGTCAGCACACAGTGAAGGAACGCCGCATAACACACGTGGTTTTGTTGACTGTTTGCGGAGTTCAAAGTACACACTGAATAACACACACAAGCGGTCGGGCGGGGCATTGAGGTAATGTTACCATGGCAACGCCGTAGACTGCACGGCGCTATTGGCAGAGTGTAGTCTATAGCAGACGAGAAAACACAAAACAAAGAGACTTATCTCACACAGGGCGTGAAAATGTAAATCCACTAAAAATATGGGCAGCACCCATGGTCATAACCCTGGCACTGTAAACGACATATTTGTGTACTAAATATGTGCGCCTGACGGTATTTGATGAAGGCTGAACACTGGAACACACTTTTAGCCGATGAAAAACGACAATGCGTATCACGTGATGGCAGATAAACAAGGGCAACACAACACGCTCTGAGTGGGAGGGGCTTTGCCGATGTAGGTCGCCGTGACGTCATGGGAAGGGCAGTCTGGAATTCAAGCCTACGATGTGGCTTCGGTCCGGAAGACGTCCTGAGTAAAGCGCTCCAGTTCTGCATCGCATCCGGGAAGATGGAAAAAGATCAGCCAAGCGGTCCAGACAGAATTGGGTCCTTTGGTGCTGGAAGTCCACAAGATCGTCGTCGTTCTCTGCAATGAGCCAAGATCTCTCTCACGGAGGCACAAGCAGGAGGTCGTCATGATGAATCCATCCGGTAGCATTGGTGGCGATGAGAATGAAACAAGCGCAAAAAGGGAACAATTAGGAAAAATGTAAAAGGTAGTGGAGCAGAGTTATAATAAATGATGGCGGGTGATAAAGTCGACAGAAAAAGGACTTTCAGATGGAACTGGGGAATTATTTCGGGGGGGAGAGGAGGGAATATTTGATCGTAGTGACAGCGAAGGGGCGTTATTACTTATATGACGCAGAGTTTTTAAGGGGACCTGTTTATGAGTGACAGGTTTACACGAGGAAAGTTCGCTGGGGGGCAATGGGGGTGGAGTGGGTGGAATAGCCGGACTAGCGGGAATAGGGGCTGGGGGCGGCGGTGGCCTCACTTGAGGTGCCGGAAGTCGATGTCCTTTCGGAAGAGTGGTGGTACATTGAGTTGGAGTATTTATTTGTTTCGTACCAAAGGTGAAATGGGTCGGGGGAAGAGGGGGTGGTGTGGGAATGATTGTTGTCTCCGGGGCATGCGAAATTGATTGTAAAGCAATCGGGGCACTGATGGAAGGTTTCTTTAATCGTTTTTGGGGTGTTGTGACACCTGATTTGGGGGAACAACAGCAAGATATAATTAATAATACCAATAAAATAAGTATGCCGAGAAGAGCTATCACGATGGATGTGATAATAGTATAATGAGCGGGAGACATCTTGTGGTATGAGTCTGAAATGAGAAAAGAAAGGGGAGTTCAGCGATAATAGAACGAACTAAGTGATTACGAGACATTTCCGTCTGTAATATGTGTAAATGTCGTATATAAAAATAATTGCAAGAATTTTACGTGTGTTTTGTGAGCAAAGGATTAAGCGCCTTCGATTCGCTGCTAACCAAAAAAAAAATTGAAAAAGAAGTGAAAAAGAGTAAGTAATATGTTTATAGAAAGTTCATGGAAAAAGATAGTAGGTTTTAATTTCATGGGATATAAGCTATACCATGTTGTATGCTATCAATAATTGAACTATAAAATTAAAGGAGAGAGTGGGAACATTTGCCTATATTTATTATATGCTTTGTTAACATATTTAGTGCATTGCAGCTTTCAAAGAAGCAGTTCGCGTTACACCTAAGCGTAAATAAAAATTTGCTATGGCCAAAAAGCCAATAGTTCAGCAAGTTCTACGCAATTCATTTGTTCTTTAAATCGTTGATCTTGTTCTATCTTAGTTCATTCTTTCTTTATTTCTTTGTACTTTTTTTCATTTGAGCGTATATGTACCAGCAAATGGGGGGAAAAAATGTTTGCTAGTGAGAATCATAAACACGCTAAGTACTTATAAGTCAAATCAGCTAAGTGATATGTTCTGACTATTACTATGCGTATAATCGCAAATTATAAAATAACATTAAAATATCAGTAGAAATTAATTATTAGTCAAGGGATTTATTATAAATGTTCCGACGATTGAGATAGCATTCTGTAATCCTGATCTTGTTAAAAATAAAAATGAGTTCGTTCTAACGCAGAAGTGCAGTGCTAGCACGGAAAGTGAAGAAAGAGAAGGGGGTGGATGAGCGTGAGAAAATGCTGGATCATGGGATGTTAGCATGTGCAATGTACGTAGCGAGGAGGCTAAAGAGAGTGATAACGGATTGGAGTGTTAATGAATGTTAGCGTATATGTTAGTGGAGTTTTTATGGCACTAATCGTAGCGGGTTTTGAGTCTAGAAACAGTAATAGTATCGGTCTTTTGTTTGCTTCTTCCGTCGATGAAAGTAACTTCATAGGAATTCTCGTTAACTTTGCGAAGAATAGTTCCTTTGTACTTATAAGAGGACGCAAAAGCTTTTGACACGCCTGGAGTCGGAGTGGCATCTAGAATCCATACATGTTGGCCTGGTGAGTACTGTATTTGCCTAGAAGTACGGTCTGTGTACTGTTTCTGCTGTTCGTAACGTTTATGTAAGTTGTCGTGAGCGGTCTTACGTATGAATGTCAGGAGTTCAAGTCTCTGTGCGTTCGTCTGGGAGATATTGTCAGGTTTCGAAGGAAGGACTGCGTCTGCTAAGATCCTTGGGTTGTAGCCAAACAAAGTAAAATACGGGCTATGGAGGGATCCAGAATGGATTGTAATGTTGTGGCTGAACGTCGCACTAGCTAAATAGTCGCACCACGAAACCTTCTTCTCCAACACAAAAACTCTCATGACTTTCTTTAAGTAACTAAATGAACTCTCAACTAACCCATTCGTGAAATGTGCACTAGTATCTACATATTTTAGTTGTACGCCTGTAATATTAGCTAACTCCCGTAAAAGTAAACTTGAATTAGGTGTTGAGCGATCTAAATAGATCGTTTCCGGGAGGCCATGGACTAGAAAGACTTTCTCAACTAGGGTTGTTGCTATGTTTTGTGCATCATGATTAGCCAAAGGAGCTGTAATGACGTATCTAGTACAAATATCAACTACTGATAGAAAATATTTGTATTTGTGCGCTTTAGAAGAGACTAATGGTCCACATACGTCAATATGAATTCGTTGGAAAGGATTTTGTGCAGGTTGAAATGTTTGCAGGGTATGTGGTTTAGAACCTTGTGGTTTCTTTGAGATCTGGCAAGGGATGCAATGTCGAACCTTATCGTACACAAATTTCTTCATATTAGGGAAAAAGTAGCGCATAAGCATTAAATTATATGACTTTTGTGCACCTTGGTGACTTCCATTCATTTTGTGTGCATGAATAAGATCGAAAACTTGATTTCGTAATGCATGGGGAATACAAAGTCTATCCCGATAACCAGTTTTGATTTTATTAGTCCTGTATAAGACTCCATTTTTGAGTACATAAGAATACGAAAGTTTTTATAGTTTAGGATTACTAGCTTTATCTTTGTTTTCTAAAACGTCAATAATGTATCTTAACCCTCGGATGCATGTGTGGGGTCATTTTGACCCCACTGTCTGTTTATATCCTGGTATTATAATAAAATCTAAATAAATAATTCTGATTTTCTGTGACATCTTACCATGCTACTTCAGCTATAGGAACATGTATAAATACATTTCTTACAATTTATTTTAAATTATATTTTTAACGTTTTTTTAACAATACCCCTCCTTTCCATGTGTGGGGTCATTTTGACCCCAGCCTGAAAACAGCAGGAAAACATTCATAAAGGGAAATTGATCTTATATATTATGATCAATTATGGCCAAAACTAACTAAATCATATCAAGGTCAACCACCCACCCTGCCATGACTCACTGCAAAGTGAGTATGCGCAGATGTATTTGGCACGGATCAAGGCCAACTGAGAGAAGTTGGGATGTTCCTGTTCGTGAGCTTTTTCTCAACAAATTCTCCAACCAGAAGTACAAAGCAACCTTTTGAGTAAATCGGTTCGATGACATCAGAAGACTGCTCTGATCTGATGACACATACTGGCGCTGAACATCTGGAGACTGATCACATGGCTGCATTTCGATATATCTGGACACTTTTTATCAAAAACTGTCGCAGAATCATGGTACCCGGCGTCTTTCTTACGATTGATCAACAGTTAGTGCCTTTCCGTGGGAGATGCAAGTTCGTGCAATACATACCAAGTAAACCGGCCAAATACGGCATCAAGATCTTCTGGTTGTGCGATGCTCATAACTTTTACGCCAAAGACGGTCTAATCTACTTGGGACGACAGCTAGGAGAGCCAGTTCAAAGAACCTCGTCAGCAACGTCGTGAAGAAACTGTACTACACACTGCGGAACTCTGGAAGAAATATCACAACTGACTAATTCTTCACATGTCATGACTTGGCTAACGATCTCCTGTTACAAAATGTAAACATTGTCGGAACAGTAAAAAAACAAGCGTGAAATCCCACCTGCACTATCCAATATCAAGACAAGACAGCCTTGCACATCACAATTCGGCTTCCATGAAAATGAGATCCTGGTAAGCTACGTGCCGAAGAAAAACAAGAATGTCATTCTACTCAGCACCATGCATCATGACATACACATTGATGATGATGATTCTAAGAAGAAGCCAGAAATCATAACGTTTTACAACCAAACAAAGAGTGGAGTGGACGTCATGCACAAACTGGTTCAAACGTACACCTGCAGAACACAAGACACTTCGATGGCCAATGGCCCGCTTCTATAATGTAATCAATGTAGGCGTTCTCAATGCATACACATGCTACTTGTCATAGCATTCTGATTACAAATCAGGCGTCAGTCACAGACGCCGTATGTTCCTTATCGAGTTGATTCTTCCTCACATGCGGGGGAGGTGCCAAAGCTTGTACCTGAAGAAACCAATAAAACTTTACGGCGTAGTAAGGCAGGCACAGAGACTGGAGGAAAGATCTTCAAAGAAAAGAGTAAGATGCCAAGTCTGCACAATAAAAGAGGACAGGAAGACGACGGAACGTTGCCGAAGGTGTGGGAAACCTGTGTGCAGGTCCACAGCAGTGTGACTGTGGTTTGCTCAGAATGCGAGTGAGGTGTATTTAATTGCCATGAGAGGCCGGCGCATTCCTTTTTATTTCTTTTTTATTATTTTTTTATTTTTATTTTTTTTAAATTTATTTGTTCTAGATAAAATAATATTTAGTACTGTATTGTGTTATCTCTAAAATACTGTTTCTCAGGTCAACTGAAGTTCTGATAATTGCGAGGGAAGTGTAACTACCATTAATATGTAGAACAGTGAATTGTCAATACATTGTATTTTTGGGGGGCTTAAATAATAATAATAATAATAATAATAATAATAATAATAAAAGGGTAAGTGTTTCCTATGTTATATTCAGATAAATTATTGATCAATAAACCATATTAACTGAACTATTTACTCTGTCGTACTTATTTCAATGCATAATTGCATTGGGGTCAAATTGACCCCACATATGTAAAGTTGTAAAAAGAAAAGTGACATGCATCCGAGGGTTAAATAGGGGTCTTTACGTTGTTCTGAGCTAATATCAAAATCTGCTGCTTGTGCATGAAATACTTGATGAAAGAATAGGGCATCATCATCATCATCATTTTTCTTGTCAGGATTAGTATTTTCAATAGGGTTATGTATGGGAATGATAGGTGATTGAGGGTTTACTGTAGCATTGGGAAGGACTACTTCATGCTGGGTCATAAGGGAAGCAGATGGGGTAAAAAGTACAGGCTTAGGGGTGTTAGGTGTGGTAGTGTTAAGTTTCAAATTGATATAAGTTTTTGATCGTGGACCTAAGTGAATTGTGTTTGAAAGGGTAGCTTTTCCCTCATACATATTTGCATTTTCAATTTGGTTGAATATGTCATGTGACACCTGGTGAGTCTTGTACTTTGACCTCAAAATACTATAATTTGGAGTACGTCCTAAATGATGAAGAGTTATTGTATTGTCTTTTAACGACATTTCACACCTCTGCGTTCGCAAAAAGTCATTTCCTAAAAGGGGAGGGACATTTGTTGAATCTATAATTCTAAACGGGTGCGAATATTTATGCTTTCCAATTATGATAGGAAGAACTACAATTTCAGACACACTCAGTTTTGATCCGGATACACCTTGGATTGTGGACTTCACCTTGTATGTTTTTCTTTCAGAAGGAAGAAGGTGGGAGGGATAAATTGATATTTGGGAACCCACGTCAATAAGTAAATCTACTTCTTTCCCTTGTATGCTACTATTGATATAATATAGGCAATTTCTCTCAATGATAGGAACTTTGTCTAATCTACTATTATCTTCGATTTCGTTCCTGCAAGTCGAAGATGATTTTAGTTTAAACTACTATTATCTCCTTGTGGTTTGTAATAGCATTTATCGCTCACATGATTATAGCGACCACAGAACGTACAGGCCGATGTATTTGCATCGTCGCGATTACCCATATTTCGAGTCTGATCTCGACGTTGAAACCTATTATTATTAGTACCCCTGAATTGGCCTCGAGAGTTCGATCTAAAGTTTCCTCTATGATTAGCTCTATTATTACCCCTGTAGGAAGGGGAGTTATTATTCCCCTTGTTGTGAGCTCTATTCCCTGTGTCATGTGTGTCCTGATTAGCCTTTTTCGCAAATTCCAGAACATTTGAGCAAAAATTAAAAAGAGAGGCTGTGTTCATTTGTTCCTGTGAGTATAGGGCTATGTTCGACATTAGTGACGAAAGTTTATTTATCTCATCACTAGAGGCAGCACTTTGAGCGTGTTCCATAGTGGCTACAGCTGGTGGCGCCGCGCAGGGAGCAACGTCAGAACTCGGTACATGATACATTCCTTGATACATTGCGTGGGAGTTATTGACAGGAGCGGGATTTGATTGCAGACTTTGGACTTGATGAGCAGCGGATGGGAGAAAGGGTGGACTCTGGTTATGTGGTACAAACTGCTGATTTGGGTTCCGTGGATTACTTGGGAGGGGGGAGTAGACCTGTGCATGAGAACAGCTGTGAAGTGGCGTCTGGGTCAATGTCTGGTGCTGCAAGCTTGCTTGTGCTATTGCCTGGTCAATTTCAAACTTCTCCTCCATCATACGGGAATTAATCAATAATTGTTGGCGTTCGAAATTTTGTAGGTGGGCCATTAATTCCTCTGTTTGGCAAAGTGCTTATTAGTTAAACAGCCAATGTATTTGGCTCGCAGTCCCGTGATTATATAAGATAGAGTTTGTTCTTCAGTGGCGTTCGGGAAATATTGCTGGACTAATGCCTTCTTAGCAATAACATAGGTGTGAATTGGTTCTGTAATCATTTGCTTCCTTGCGAGAATGATCCGAACGGGATCCGCTGATAGGTACGAGCTTCTAATTAACGTACTTAGCTCATTTTTGATGTGCGTGTATCTCAGGTCTACAAATCTAGGTCGTTTCTGTGTGTCATGAAAATAAGTTAACGCGGTGTCAGTCAAAAATAAAGGCAACATCTCTTTACGCTTAGCATCCGACCATCCCGCAGCGTGTACTACATTTTGAAACTTGAGGAAAAATGGGTCAACGTCTTTTGGATCATTCCCGCTAAATGGCGCCGGGTATAATGCAGTTGGGATTGAGGTGGCCATGTTAGTGGTGGGAATTTCTACAGTAACGTTATCAGGGCTATTAGTATTGTTAGAGGGAGTAGGGGCGTCAGCTGGAGTGCTTGCTAAGGGTTGGGGTCGGTTTTTGTTGGGTGTCTCTAGTCCTAGGACAAATTGAGGGTAGTTTCTGTTAGCAGACCTTAACCGTGTTAGTGGAGGGGAGGGGACTGGGGATAAAGGTCGTGAATTTATTGGGTTTGTCGTGATTGCAGTAGCTAACTGTATGATTTGGTCGAGGGAGGAATCTAGGTGTTCGTGCAATGCTATCTGTGACGTATTCATAGACTAAAGTTCGTCGTGCTGACCAAAGAACAAATGAAAGTATGGGTATGCAGTTATTTATGTCATTAATATATCGCTTGTCAAATAAATATAAGCAAGTGTTCTCATTCCTGTGTGAATGATGCTCAAATACGTCCAGAGTGAATGTTATGCAGAAGAAGTAGATTTTGTTGGGGGGGACTCGGCATAAAAATAAAAAGAGGGGTTTTATTCCATAGGGTAATACACAAAATTGTCACTGGGTCTGACGCATCTTAAGCGTACTGTGGGGGTATGAGTTGGAATTACTAAAAATTTACTTTCAAAAATGCTCCCAAAGTGGGAGGGGGGAGACTAATTTAATGTAAAGCAATTCGTACAGAAGGGTACTCAATTGCAAACAGGGCCTGAAGCACCTCCACCATGTTGTAATCCCGTTTTACCTGGGATCTGAGGTCACAGGGATGTTTCAATTATACATTTAGGTAGAGCTTAATTGTATCTGTTAGCTGAACCTGCTCCGATTAAGAGGGTAGAGATATGGAATGTGAATGTAAAGGTTATTTACGCTTGTTAATACCTGGTAAGTGTGTGATGTTCTTGTCCAGATGCTTCTTGCAGACCGAATTGTGACTGGTGCCAAGGTTCTATCCTGCGACCCTTGGCTCACCAAACCGAGCGACTCGCTGTAGGCTAGGCAGCCGTAACTCCGTGTTCCGTCGTCGTAGTTCTGTAGTGTTAATGTGTTGTAGAGTAAAATGTAATCAGAGACTAACTATCCATGTGAGCGTCGAATGAGCGTCAAAATCCAAAAGAAGAGCGTCGATGATAAGCGTAGTTCAAATGAGAGCGAGCTCCGGGAGTGAGCTCCCTTTTATAATCTTAGGCTTCGAAAGGTTGTTAAACCTTTCTAACGCGCTAGATCTTGTTTAGATCCACGCGTTTGCCTTTCAGTTCCTTGTTTAACGGAAGTTACAAAGTTAGCGCATTCTTGGGATCGCCCGCTGGTCGGACAATTCCAGGAAATAAACAAGCGCGAATATTACCATGACGAGGTTTTCTCGGTTTAATAATCTCCATTTCTCTACAATATTTATTAATTTACTAGCTGATTACTCGGCGTTGCCCGAGTGTTTAATGAATTCCAACTATAGAGCAATATGTAACTAATTTTATTTACTGCTATTTAAAAGTATAAGTACAGTATACAAATTATAAAGTAATATATTTTACAAATTTACTTTAATATAAATTTAACAACAATTTATGAACAACATTTTTAGTTCCACCTTCAAGAGCAAGGATAAATAAATTAAACAGTATTGGGAGTGTAACTATTCAACATAGTGACCACGAAAACTATGGATTCCACACTAATAATCGGTCGTTTTACATGTCACTCCAACCCTAGGGTTGAAGAAGTGTTTTAGAATTTAACGGCATTGGGAGTTACCCTATTCACCTTAATGACCCCGAAAACTATGGATTCCACACTAATGTCGGTCGTTTTACATGTAACACATTCCCACCCCTAACCCTAGGGGTGACAGGGGTCTCTTGGAGTTGAAAGGCATTGGGTGTGTTACTATTCATCTTAGCGACTCCGAAAACTATGGATTCCGCACTAATAGCCGTCGTTTTACATGTCACCCCTTCCAACCCCCACCTCCCTGGATGCCAGTCGTGTTTTGGAGTTAAACGGCATTGGGAGTGTAACTATTCATATTAGCTACCCCGAAAACTATTTATTCCACACTAACATCCGTCGTCTTACATGTCACCCACCCCTAAGGGTGCCAAGTGTGTCTTGGAGTTGAACGGCATTTGGAGTGTAACTATTCATCTTGCAACAGCAAAAACTATTGCTTCCATTCTAATATCGGTTGTTCTACTTGTCATCCACTTCCCACCCCACCTCTAGAGGTGCCAGGTGTGTCATGGAGTTGAACAGCATTGGGAATGTCACTATTAATCTTAGCGACGCCAAAATCTATGGATCCCAATATAATATCGGTTGTAATACATGTCACCCCCTTCCCAACCCCTCCTCCAGGGGTGCAAGTGGTCTTTTGGAGTTTAACGGCATTGGAAGTGTCACTATTCATTTTATCTACCCCGAAAACTATTGATTCAAGACTAATATCGGTCATTTTACATGTCACCTCCTTCCCACACCGACCCCTAGTGGTCCAAGTGGTGTCTTGGATTTGAACGGCATTGGGAGTGTCACTGTTAATCTTGGCGACCCCGAAAACTATTGATTCCACACAATATCGGTAGTTTTACATAAAACCCCTTCCCACCCCAACCCCCACGGGTGCCAGTGGTGTTTTGGAGTTGAACGGCATTGGGAGTGTCACTATTCAACTTAGTAACCCCAAAAACTATGGATTCCACTCGGTCGTTTTACATGTCACCTCCTTCCCACCCCCACACATTCGGGTGGTAGTGGTGTCTTGAAGTTAAAAGGCTATGGACCGAAAACTATGGATTTCAAACTAATATTGGTCGTTTTCGATTATTTTTGCATGCCACCTCTTTCGCACCCCCAATCCTAGGGGGGGGGGTGCCATGGGTTTCTTGGAGTTTAAACGGTATTGGTAAAATCACTATTCATCTTATAGACACCGAAAACTGTGGATTCCAAACTAATATAGGTTGTTTTCGATAATTTTTACATGTCACCCCTTTCAACACCCCCCTTCTAGGGGTGCCAGGAGTGTCTTACCCTCACAGTATTTAATTCCATATTGTAAGTCATACGTGTATCAAGTTTGGTCGTCATGAATGTCACAACGTGTGTGTGTTAGTTATTTAGATGTTGATTTTTATCCTCAAATTTCTAACCTTCACTTTAATCTTATAAATTTATCTTCAAAATTATTTGGAGTATCCCACGAAGTGAGCCCTTGTATAACCCCATTGTCCCTCCCCATTTCTCAAAGATCATACTGATCTGTGATCACCAATGAGGGCCTCCCCGATGGCGCAGTAGTCATTCAAATCAATTGGTTCCAGGTTCGATACCCGGTGGAGGCTCATAGTGATTCGGATCGCACTTTAAACTGTAGGTTCGATACCGTTTAATCTCTCTGTGCATAAAGTGTACTTAAAACACCAACTCAACATATTATTTACTATACCATTTGACACAAATACATTTGTGTTGCATGTATTTCCGAGTGAAATGGCCCTAAGAGATTCTTGTTCAATTTAATGAGAGATTCATAGTTGATGTTTTTGGGCAGAATGCGTGATTACGACGTGTGGAAAATATATTTATTGGCCTTTGCTTTGAATATAACGTATAAAACTTAGTTGCTTAGAAGCGGGATCGGGATGCACAAATTCAACCACATCAGATAACCTTTGGCATCGTGTTTACTGCCTTCCAAGTGATAACAAGACTGTCTGTACTTACTGTATCTCCTCCCGCCTATCCGCCTTATATTCCCTTATCATACTTATACTTTCTGATGGTAACTGCCAGCTAAAAGTTAATTTGACGTTTTGTTAGTTAATTTCATACTCGACAATATATTTTAGAAAGCCAAACTGCTACCGACAGATCCAGAACAGGATCTTGGAGACTGCAACAACAATTCCAATCCTACGAGCCAAGGTAAGTAAATCTGGAACTACTACTGATGGTCTTATCAATTATTAGTTACACATGTGTATAGAATGAAATAACAATTATGTGGCTGGCGTCTCGTGTGTGTGTGTGTGTGTGTGTGTGTGTGTGTGTGTGTGTGTGTGTGTGTGTGTGTGTGTGTGTGTGTTTGTACACTTCTCCAAAAATTACTTGACCGCCCTGAAAATTCTCTAAGTCTAGAAATCGTTATTGTGGTAATATAGATAATGAGAGCCAGCAGAGAGTAGCCAACTTCACTACAGGTCTCTCTACTAGGTCTCCCTGTTGTGAAGGATTTACATTCTCTTTCATAATATGAAGTCAGAAACTATAATTGCTCAACATATTAATAGATAACAATACGGAAAAGTCAACTATGTGGAATAATATAAGATAACACGATTCGGCATAAGAGACCGTTGTGCGGTTGGAAACACTACACGTGCTCGTGGTACACCTGGAGGAAATCGCTGACAAGTTTGAACACAAATTAACATATTTACGAATAGTTTATACAAATAGAATAGGTATGATTTTACAATACCGAACCCTTCTCCAATTTCGTCCATATTTCCAAGGATATTAGAAGTATAGGTTGGGCCAATCCGTTGTCTACTCGTGATGACGAAACGACGGCAAGAGGTGAATTTATCCATGAAATGAATTCCAAATCTATACGCTAGTGTTGCAATATGCAGATAGGAAACCATGCCAGAAACTGAACACATGAAATCGAGTACACAAATGAGCATTAATAAATATCGATGGGTACTTATGTTACGTAACCCCTCCCTTTCGAAAATCCTGGGCACGCCACTGCAGTCTCAGGTTAACATGCAAAGGCACATTTTTTCCACCTTTCGATGTGTAGAATTTAATTTCTGCAGTAGAAATTTACCGATGTGTAAAATGATTAATATGACAACTTTCGTGTGGATATTTTATAAGCACAAAATATACAGGAAGTTTGATATGGGATATGTCAATACTATTAATGTCTAATTTTGAATACAAGGAAATTAACCTATAGTCTAGTTATATCTATTAATTAGTAAAAACGAAAATACTTTAAGAAAGTTAAGAAGTAATGTAATGAATTTTGTAATAATAAGAAAAAGTTTTAAAGTTAATGTCCATTAATGGAAAATTTGACACAAATAACCTTCTATAAGACAAATGTTACATTAGCAAGCTCTTTAATGTGGTTCTAAATTTAGATGTATTTTTTTTATTCTTGAAGAGATAGATAATAGTAGGCAAATTGTCCATCGCTATTTTCATTTTTTTGTTCTACATCTTGTGTTGTTTTAAATGATGGAAAGCAGATGTTGTCCTCTGCTTATTTCAATTTGTGATCACCAGATTGGGTATAACAGACTGGAGGAAAATGGTGATGGGCAATTCGCCTACCATTTATTTTGCCATTGGTGTACAATTCTCTCTCGTTTTTCCCTACATATTCACATAAAGCAATAAAAATACAAACTGCTAATTTTTCATTCTATTTAGGTTATTTATTAAACTGTACGTGTTTGCATTTACTCTATGTGATCAAAAGTATCCGAACACACCGCGAAACGTGTTTTTATCATAGAGGGCGACACAGTACTGCCATCTACAGCGTGGAACACATAGTCAGCGAACTCAGTAGTCTGCAGACAGTGTGAGACAGCAGTATGGGATGGTCTGAGAAACTCACAGACTTTCAACGTGGTCAGTTGGTTGGGTGCCACTTGTGTAGGAAGTCTGTGTGTAAGATTTCCACCCTCCTAAACATCCCTCTGTCCACTGTTTCCAATGTTATAGTGAAGGGATGTGTACAATCCAAAAGCATGCAGGCCAACCTCCCATGTTGACCTCCAGAGACCATCGAGTGTTGAAGTGGGTCGTACAGCATTATCGTGAATCATCCATCGCCACCGTCACACAGGAATTCCGAACTGCATCAGAATCTACTCCAAGCACCATTATTGTTTGGCACAAGGTGCGGCAACTTAGTTTTCATGGCCGGGCAGCTGCCCATAAGTCAAACGTCACACAGACAAATCCCAAACACCGCCTCGTGTGGTGCAAGGAGCGTCGAAACTGGACCATAGAACAGTGGAAAACCGTTGTGTGAAGTGATGAATCACGGTACACAATGTGGCGATCCGATGGTAGGGTGTGGATGTGGCGAATGCCTGGTGAACGACATCTACCAGCCTGTATAGTGCCGAGAGTGAAATTCGGAGGTGGCGGAGTTACAGTGCGGTCATGTTTCTCCTGGAGGGGGCTCGGCCCCCTTGTTGCTTTACATGGCAATGTCACGGCACAAGCTTACGTTAACATGTTAACAGCTTTCATGCTGCTTACAGTCGAAGACCAGTTCGGGGATGACCATTGTGTCTTTCAACACGACCGAGCACCCGTCCATACTGCAGGGTTTGTGGGGGAGTGGTTTGACGACAACAACATCCCACTAATTGACTGGCCTGCGCAGAGGGCTGATTTGAATCCCATAGAACATCTCTGGGAAGTTTTGGAATGCAGACTTCATGCTAGTCCACACAGATCCACATCAATACCTCTTCTCATTTTGGCGCTCTGCGAGGAATGAGCTGTCATTCCTCAGGAAACCTTCCGGCACCTGACTGAAAGTATGCCTGTGAGAGTGAACGCTGTCATCAAGGCCAAGGGTGAGCTCACACTGTATTGACTGTCAGTAGTGCAGATTAGACAGTTCACAAACCGAAAATGGGGCTCGGTGGGGCTCGCAGTGTTGCCAACTGCTTATTCGAAAAAATCACCAAGGTTTTTCTTGGTCTAACCTAGCCTAAAGCAAGGAGCTGGCAATCTTGCTTGAGAGTTCACAAACCGGAAGTGGGGCTCGGTGGGGCTCGCAGTGTTGCCAACTTCTTACTCGAAAAAATCACTAAGGTTTTTTTTGGTCTAACCTAGCCTAAAGCAAGGAGCTGGCAATCTTGCTTGAGAGTTCTGCAACCGGAAGTGGGGCTCGCAGTGTTGCCAACACCTACTCGAAAAAAAATCACCAAGGTTTTTTGTCTTGGTCTAACCTAACCTAAAGCAAGGAGCTGGCAACCTTGCTTGAGGCTTGCCTTACAGTGCATAAAGCAAAATTGGCAACCTACTGGTATTTTTGCCATAGTTTTTTACAAAAAAAAAAGAGAGAGGAGAGAGAGAGGGAAGAGTTAAACAACCGACAGCTGCCAACACCCACCTACAGTTTTTTTTTGTCTAACCTAACCTAAAACAAGGAGCTGGCAATTTTACTTAAGACTTGCCTTACAGTGCATAAAGCAAAGTTGCCAACCTACTGGTACTTTTGCCATAGCCTTTTACAAAAAAAGAGAGAGGAGAGAGAGATAGAGAGAGGGAAGAGTTAAACAACCGACAGCTGCCAACACCCACCCTAACCTAACCTAACCTAACCTAACCTAACCCACCCTAACCTAACCTAACCTAACCTAACCTACCCTAACCTAACCTAACCTAGCCAAACCAAACCTAACCTAACCTAACCTAACCTAACCTAACCTAACCTAACCTACTCTAACCTAACCTAACCTAACCTAACCTAACCTAACCTAACCTAACCAGCTTCCGTGCAGCCGGTTGGATTCGTGACGCCGCGATAAACATCAACTTCTGTGCCGGGCAGAACGCCCGTTCCGGCGGCGTGGAATTCGCGCCACTCCCAAGTTCACGTTGAAAGGGGAGAGGCCAGCTGCTACCATGATGCTCGGGTAGAGTGACGTAGAGCCCAATGTCAAAATAATCTCATCTTCTGTTCTGTTTTTGAGTGCCATGTTCATGTAAGGGTTACGGTGTACGTAACCCCCGACCAGCTTGTGATGATACTCGAGATGCTGCCGTAGGAAACACAAACATTGCTTGTTCTGCAACGCTTCGATGAAATAGTAATGCGAGAGATGCCAGTTGAGTTTGTGCCCTCGAACCTAGTCCGCACGCAACACGCTCTGGCAGCATTTTTCACCGCTTCGGGTAAAGTGTTGGCTATCGGCGTGGTGCCAATATTCAAATTAGTGTATCGCATCAGTGTGTTGTTGTCGTTGGCAGCTCTTCGAAACGTGATTCTCAGTTTTTTTTTTTACATGATTTTTTTGTAGTCCGAGAAGAATCCCGGAAGCAAACGCATGGGAAAGAGCACCGTGCGACTTCTCGTCGATATTTTGGTTCCTGCTTCGAATCCTCCCGCCTGATAGTATGCTGCGTCCGTTTTGGATAATTTCAACGTTCCCACTGCCGTTGACGTGATGCCTGGATAATCTATTTTGTCGATGACAGTGTTGTGTTTCCTCACCTCCACCTGCGAGAACAGGTGAGGCACGAAGTTGTCCACGAGTATCAAGTTTGCTGCTGCGGGAAACGCGTCTCCGTTTTTTTTTTTACTACGTCGAATTCAAGGTAGAGGTCTGCTCTGTGAGGATGAACGAACCCGCCCCCCCCCCCTTCGTCCACGTCGTATTCGATTTTTCTGTTTGTTTTGTTCAAATTTCCGAGCATAGGTTCTATTCATATTTTTACTCACGTATAGGTGTACGTGACGAATCACCAAACAGATTTCTCCTAAGTCTTACTGTTTCCAAGATAACCCTATTTCCGGTCGCTATTTTCGATTTCCAAACATAGGTTCTATTCATATTTTACTCACGTATAGGCGTACGTGATGAATCCGAAAACAGATTTCTCCTAAGTCTTACCGTTTCCAAGATAACCCTATTTCCGGTCGCTATTTTGGATTTCCGAGCATAGGTTCTATTCGTATTTTTTCTCACGTATAGGTGTACATGATGAATCCGTAAACAGATTTTTCCTAAGTTTTACCGTTTCCAAGATAACCCCACTTCCGGTCGCCATTTTGGATTTCCGAACATAGGTTCTATTCATACTTTTTCTCACGTATAGGTGTACGTGATGAATCAGCAAACAGATTTCTCCTAAGTCTTACCGTTTCCAAGATAACCCCACTTCCGGTCGCCATTTTGGATTTCCGAACATAGGTTCTATTCATACTTTTTCTCACGTATAGGTGTACATGATGAATCCGCAAACAGATTTTTCCTAAGTCTTACCGTTTCCAAGATAACCCCACTTCCGGTCGCTATTTTGGATTTCCGAACATAGGTTCTATTCATACTTTTTCTCACATATAGGCGTACGTGATGAATCCGCAAACAGATTTTTCCTAAGTTTTACCGTTTCCTAGATAACGCCACTTCCGGTCGCCTTTTTCGATTTCCGAACATAGGTTCTATTCATATTTTTACTCACGTATAGGTGTACGTGATGAATCCCCAAACAGATTTTTTGCTAAGTCATGAATTGGAGGGTTCTATGACAACCTATATTAATTCTCGTAAGAGAACAGAACGTGTCCTACGGGGCAAGTTAAGGGGCATGTGCATGGCCAAAGGGGAAGTTCTTTTGCGCGCTCAAGCATGATTTAATTTTATTATATTTTCAGATTGACCACAAAACAAGGTGTTGACAGGCAGTGTGTATATATATTGTAAGAAGATGTTTCATTATCAACCTCTACTTCTTGCAGTACATCCTGGACACAGCGTTGCAGGTTAACAAAGGATTTTTGGTCAGTATATATATTTTTTTTAAAACTGTTCGGTTACTCGCTCGTTCCTGACATCATACACAAAAGTTTTCTTCGCGATGAGGATGACGCTACACAGAGTGTCGGCAGGTAAGGCATCGTGGAACTCGCACACAATCTTGATGTTGGTGCGATCGTTAACAACCACCTGCTTTTTTTTAGATGTGTTGATGATGAACATGGGTCTGCGAGCTATGAACTCGTTTGGATTGTAGTACACGTCCACGTTACCGGAAGTCACTCGTTTGTAAGCTGTGTACGCCTCGTACAGTTTCAGGTAGTCCTCTTCTGCGATGTTTAGGTTGTAGTTCTCACGTGGGAAAACTTCGTTCCTGCCATTTTTGAGGTAAATGTTCTTAATCTTGCAGTTGTCGAACTGGCTTGAATTTTTCTCCTGATTGTTACCCCTTCCTGTCTGGAAGAGTACGGCTGCAAACTCGGGCATGTCGTACCGAATGTTGTTGAATTGCGTGGTTACGTCAAATTCGAAATGATTGCCGGAAGCAGGTTTTTGCACACACTGGTAGCCATAAAACTGAATGGACACTTGAGGATTCTTCAGGATGTCGGCTTTGTACTTGAGAGCATAGTTTGATTCGTATTCTACCACTGGCACGCGCAGCTCCATGGACCTTACAATACACTTGGCAGCGTCGGGTAGTGTGTTGGGAAGCAAGGTAGTCCCGTCCGGGCCCAAAGTGCTGTATCGCATCAGTGCGTCGTTGTCGTTGGCAGCTCTGCGAAAAGTGACGCGCAAACCGCCCTTCCACATGATCTCCTTGTAGTCCGAGAAGAAACCGGGCAGCAGACGCATGGGAAACAGTACTGTGTGATTTTGAGTTTTGATTTTTGTACCTGCTTCGAATCCCCCTGCCTGGTAGTATGCTGCATCGGTCTTGGAGAGTTTCAGTGTTCCCACGGCAGTCGAGGTAATCCCGGGGTAGTCAACCCTATCGATGACGGTGCCGTGCTTTCTAACTTCCACCTGCGAGAATAGGTACGGCACAAAATTATCTACGAGTCTTAGGTTTGCGTTGGCAAGAAATGCTTCGCCGTTGTCTCTCTTCACTACATCAAACTTGACGTACAAATCAGCTCTGTGAGGGTGAATGAATCCATCCCCGGCGTCCACATCGTATTCTATCTCTCGATTCGCTTCGTTAAGGTTGGCAAACGTGCGACGGTTGGGAGGGAAGGACTGCAACTCGTAACTTTCGATTTGTTCCATGATGGCTATTTATTATATGTTAATCTCCACGACGGCAGTGGTCGCGGCTCCTGCAAAATCAACCACCTCCCTCTTCTTGTTTGTTACTGCTAATTCTATGTTGTCTATGCGATTACGAGATACAGGAAAGTATATCGGTGGGGAGGGTGTGTAGATAATTGGCTCCATGAACTCAGAGTTTGGTTTGAACGTAGCGATAATACCTGTCTGCTTGTGACTCCCTGGGATGCCGTCAGAGGATTTGGTGATCATATCTTGATTATTTTTTTACAGAGCAGTTCGGGTAGGTTGTTATTTATAGACCCCACCCCCAATTTTTTTTGTTTTGTGTTCATGGCGATGGTCGTACCTAATGCGGCAACCCGTTCGCCCAGCGAGACGTCTCTGCTGACGAGTCTCCCGAAAGCTGCGTGCTCTAACTTTCTGTCAGCATCATGACGTACATCGAGATCGGTATTGGTATTGTAGGCAATATCGTGATCCTTGCATGCAGCATCCAGGGGATTCACACCCTTGTCGCCTCTCTTTAGTCGCTGTTCGAGTTTGGTACCGGGACCGCGGTACTGGTAACCCGGCAAGTGCATCTTGAAGTGTAGCTTGTTGATGATGTCGTTCACGAGACCTCGACCTTCGGCCACGTTCCAAAATTTCGGAGGTAGGGTGTTGATGATTTTGATGAGGTACCCTATGCGTTTGTCGTCATTCACAATGAAGTTGGCAAGCTTGGAGCTAACCATGTCCACAATTCCTACCTTCTCGTTGCGAAAGTTGCTGTTGCCTGCATTCTCCTCTCCTGCAATAACTAACAACCTGTCTATGAGCTTGCGCACGTCGTCAACCCACACAAACTCTTTGGGCAGGCTGTTGTAGAGTTTGACGCCGCTGCCTGTTTTGACCTGGTTCCATATCGGCTTGATGAGGTTCTTGTATTTTTCGCCGCTGCTAGATTTGACGCGATTGCAACGTTTAGAAAGTCGTTAATTTTGTTTCTGTATTTTCCGTCGTTGGGTTTCCTCGTCATGTCGATCGTCGTGAATCCGAAATCGTCACTGTTCCAGCAAGAAGAGCAGCGTTCCGAAAATTGATTGATCAACAGGCCGTTGAGTTTAGTTCGAGAAAGACGAGGTTTTCGGATTGTACCCAACCATGGAACTCAACGAGGGCGTGGTTTGGAAAATCGGAAAATCGAAAGTCACGTTCGAGGGTGACAACGTGAAAGTCAATTTGGGTGAGAAAAACAACTGAAACAGGTATCCCGGCACGGTTGGACTGTGGGAACTCATCACCAAAAAAAACAACCAAGAGATTACACAGACGAAGATTACCAAAGTTACAAGGAAATTTTGATCATGACGGATGCCTTGTGCCAAAACAACGACGCTACGCAGAATCGCGTCAAATCTAGCAGCGGCGAAAAATACAAGAACCTCATCAAGCCGATATGGAACCAGGTCAAAACAGGCAGCGGCGTCAAACTCTACAACAGCCTGCCCAAAGAGTTTGTGTGGGTTGACGACGTGCGCAAGCTCATAGACAGGTTGTTAGTTATTGCAGGAGAGGAGAATGCAGGCAACAGCAACTTTCGCAACGAGAAGGTAGGAATTGTGGACATGGTTAGCTCCAAGCTTGCCAACTTCATTGTGAATGACGACAAAAGCATAGGGTACCTCATCAAAATCATCAACACCCTACCTCCGAAATTTTGGAACGTGGCCGAAGGTCGAGGTCTCGTGAACGACATCATCAACAAGCTACCCTTCAAGATGCACTTGCCAGGTTACCAGTACCGCGGCCCCGGTACCAAACTCGAACAGCGACTAAAGAGAGGCGACAAGGGTGTGAATCCCCTGGATGCTGCATGCAAGGATCACGATATTGCCTACAATACCAATACCGATCTCGATGTACGTCATGATGCTGACAGAAAGTTAGAGCACGCAGCTTTCGGGAGACTCGTCAGCAGAGACGTCTCGCTGGGCGAACGGGTTGCCGCATTAGGTACGACCATCGCCATGAACACAAAACAAAAAAAATTGGGGGTGGGGTCTATAAATAACAACCTACCCGAACTGCTCTGTAAAAAAATAATCAAGATATGATCACCAAATCCTCTGACGGCATCCCAGGGAGTCACAAGCAGACAGGTATTATCGCTACGTTCAAACCAAACTCTGAGTTCATGGAGCCAATTATCTACACACCCTCCCCACCGATATACTTTCCTGTATCTCGTAATCGCATAGACAACATAGAATTAGCAGTAACAAACAAGAAGAGGGAGGTGGTTGATTTTGCAGGAGCCGCGACCACTGCCGTCGTGGAGATTAACATATAATAAATAGCCATCATGGAACAAATCGAAAGTTACGAGTTGCAGTCCTTCCCTCCCAACCGTCGCACGTTTGCCAACCTTAACGAAGCGAATCGAGAGATAGAATACGATGTGGACGCCGGGGATGGATTCATTCACCCTCACAGAGCTGATTTGTACGTCAAGTTTGATGTAGTGAAGAGAGACAACGGCGAAGCATTTCTTGCCAACGCAAACCTAAGACTCGTAGATAATTTTGTGCCGTACCTATTCTCGCAGGTGGAAGTTAGAAAGCACGGCACCGTCATCGATAGGGTTGACTACCCCGGGATTACCTCGACTGCCGTGGGAACACTGAAACTCTCCAAGACCGATGCAGCATACTACCAGGCTGGGGGATTCGAAGCAGGTACAAAAATCAAAACTCAAAATCACACAGTACTGTTTCCCATGCGTCTGCTGCCCGGTTTCTTCTCGGACTACAAGGAGATCATGTGGAAGGGCGGTTTGCGCGTCACTTTTCGCAGAGCTGCCAACGACAACGACGCACTGATGCGATACAGCACTTTGGGCCCGGACGGGACTACCTTGCTTCCCAACACACTACCCGACGCTGCCAAGTGTATTGTAAGGTCCATGGAGCTGCGCGTGAAAGTGGTAGAATACGAATCAAACTATGCTCTCAAGTACAAAGCCGACATCCTGAAGAATCCTCAAGTGTCCATTCAGTTTTATGGCTACCAGTGTGTGCAAAAACCTGCTTCCGGCAATCATTTCGAATTTGACGTAACCACGCAATTCAACAACATTCGGTACGAAATGCCCGAGTTTGCAGCCGTACTCTTCCAGACAGGAAGGGGTAACAATCAGGAGAAAAATTCAAGCCAGTTCGACAACTGCAAGATTAAGAACATTTACCTCAAAAATGGCAGGAACGAAGTTTTCCCACGTGAGAACTACAACCTAAACATCGCAGAAGAGGACTACCTGAAACTGTACGAGGCGTACACAGCTTACAAACGAGTGACTTCCGGTAACGTGGACGTGTACTACAATCCAAACGAGTTCATAGCTCGCAGACCCATGTTCATCATCAACACATCTAAAAGAAAGCAGGTGGTTGTTAACGATCGCACCAACATCAAGATTGTGTGCGAGTTCCACGATGCCTTACCTGCCGACACTCTGTGTAGCGTCATCCTCATCGCGAAGAAAACTTTTGTGTATGATGGCAGGAACGAGCGAGTAACCGAACAGTTTTAAAAAAATATATATACTGACCAAAAATCCTTTGTTAACCTGCAACGCTGTGTCCAGGATGTACTGCAAGAAGTAGAGGTTGATAATGAAACATCTTCTTACAATATATATACACACTGCCTGTCAACACCTTGTTTTGTGGTCAATCTGAAAATATAATAAAATTAAATCATGCTTGAGCGCGCAAAGGAACTTCCCCTTTGGCCATGCACATGCCCCTTAACTTGCCCCGTAGGACACGTTCTGTTCTCTTACGAGAATTAATATAGGTTGTCATAGAACCCTCCAATTCATGACTTAGCAAAAAATCTGTTTGGGGATTCATCACGTACACCTATACGTGAGTAAAAATATGAATAGAACCTATGTTCGGAAATCGAAAAAGGCGACCGGAAGTGGCGTTATCTAGGAAACGGTAAAACTTAGGAAAAATCTGTTTGCGGATTCATCACGTACGCCTATATGTGAGAAAAAGTATGAATAGAACCTATGTTCGGAAATCCAAAATAGCGACCGGAAGTGGGGTTATCTTGGAAACGGTAAGACTTAGGAAAAATCTGTTTGCGGATTCATCATGTACACCTATACGTGAGAAAAAGTATGAATAGAACCTATGTTCGGAAATCCAAAATGGCGACCGGAAGTGGGGTTATCTTGGAAACGGTAAGACTTAGGAGAAATCTGTTTGCTGATTCATCACATACACCTATACGTGAGAAAAAGTATGAATAGAACCTATGTTCGGAAATCCAAAATGGCGACCGGAAGTGGGGTTATCTTGGAAACGGTAAAACTTAGGAAAAATCTGTTTACGGATTCATCATGTACACCTATACGTGAGAAAAAATATGAATAGAACCTATGCTCGGAAATCCAAAATAGCGACCGGAAATAGGGTTATCTTGGAAACGGTAAGACTTAGGAGAAATCTGTTTTCGGATTCATCACGTACGCCTATACGTGAGTAAAATATGAATAGAACCTATGTTTGGAAATCGAAAATAGCGACCGGAAATAGGGTTATCTTGGAAACAGTAAGACTTAGGAGAAATCTGTTTGGTGATTCGTCACGTACACCTATACGTGAGTAAAAATATGAATAGAACCTATGCTCGGAAATTTGAACAAAACAAACAGAAAAATCGAATACGACGTGGACGTAGGGGGGGGGGGCGGGTTCGTTCATCCTCACAGAGCAGACCTCTACCTTGAATTCGACGTAGTAAAAAAAAAAACGGAGACGCGTTTCCCGCAGCAGCAAACTTGATACTCGTGGACAACTTCGTGCCTCACCTGTTCTCGCAGGTGGAGGTGATGAAACACAACACTGTCATCGACAAAATAGATTATCCAGGCATCACGTCAACGGCAGTGGGAACGTTGAAATTATCCAAAACGGACGCAGCATACTATCAGGCGGGAGGATTCGAAGCAGGAACCAAAATATCGACGAGAAGTCGCACGGTGCTCTTTCCCATGCGTTTGCTTCCGGGATTCTTCTCGGACTACAAAAAAAACATGTAAAAAAAAAACTGAGAATCACGTTTCGAAGAGCTGCCAACGACAACAACACACTGATGCGATACACTAATTTGAATATTGGCACCACGCCGATAGCCAACACTTTACCCGAAGCGGTGAAAAATGCTGCCAGAGCGTGTTGCGTGCGGACTAGGTTCGAGGGCACAAACTCAACTGGCATCTCTCGCATTACTATTTCATCGAAGCGTTGCAGAACAAGCAATGTTTGTGTTTCCTACGGCAGCATCTCGAGTATCATCACAAGCTGGTCGGGGGTTACGTACACCGTAACCCTTACATGAACATGGCACTCAAAAACAGAACAGAAGATGAGATTATTTTGACATTGGGCTCTACGTCACTCTACCCGAGCATCATGGTAGCAGCTGGCCTCTCCCCTTTCAACGTGAACTTGGGAGTGGCGCGAATTCCACGCCGCCGGAACGGGCGTTCTGCCCGGCACAGAAGTTGATGTTTATCGCGGCGTCACGAATCCAACCGGCTGCACGGAAGCTGGTTAGGTTAGGTTAGGTTAGGTTAGGTTAGGTTAGAGTAGGTTAGGTTAGGTTAGGTTAGGTTAGGTTAGGTTAGGTTAGAGTAGGTTAGGTTAGGTTAGGTTAGGTTAGGTTAGGTTTGGTTTGGCTAGGTTAGGTTAGGTTAGGTTAGGGTAGGTTAGGTTAGGTTAGGTTAGGTTAGGGTGGGTTAGGTTAGGTTAGGTTAGGTTAGGTTAGGGTGGGTGTTGGCAGCTGTCGGTTGTTTAACTCTTCCCTCTCTCTCTCCTCTCTCTTTTTTTTTTGTAAAAAACTATGGCAAAAATACCAGTAGGTTGCCAATTTTGCTTTATGCACTGTAAGGCAAGCCTCAAGCAAGGTTGCCAGCTCCTTGCTTTAGGTTAGGTTAGACCAAGACAAAAAACCTTGGTGATTTTTTTTCGAGTAGGTGTTGGCAACACTGCGAGCCCCACTTCCGGTTGCAGAACTCTCAAGCAAGATTGCCAGCTCCTTGCTTTAGGCTAGGTTAGACCAAAAAAAACCTTAGTGATTTTTTCGAGTAAGAAGTTGGCAACACTGCGAGCCCCACCGAGCCCCACTTCCGGTTTGTGAACTCTCAAGCAAGATTGCCAGCTCCTTGCTTTAGGCTAGGTTAGACCAAGAAAAACCTTGGTGATTTTTTCGAATAAGCAGTTGGCAACACTGCGAGCCCCACCGAGCCCCATTTTCGGTTTGTGAACTGTCTAATCTGCACTACTACTGTCAGTGTTCCCAATGGAGGGTTGCCCAAACTTGAACTTTATTTTGAGGTGGGTGTCCGGATACTTCTGATCACATAGAGTATATTTGATAAATTTACTTTGCTCTTCCGGCCATTTAAGTGAATTGAGATGTTGAAGAAGTGATAAAATAGATGAATGACCGATCACAGTTCCCCTTACTTATAAGACCAACCTTCGTGGAAAAGTCCCCGCGCACCTTCCTCCTCTTCCGTTCAAATCGGGCTATAAGAGAGCTTGCTCCACTCTCCCCCTCCCCTCCAGACTGGAGTACGGTGCACAGGAGTTGCGAGTCTGCTCAGGTTTCTTTGCTTGTGGTTGCACTATAATAGTTATATAAAATTGTACACTCACCTCACTTAGTTCTCCGGCAGTTTGTTTCTTTATACATCATATTTGGAGAAGATACAATTCAATCTATAGGTGTACACTGTATATAACACACCTTATTACTGACTTTCTTGACCCTGGATGTACAGGGACAAGGAAAACAAAGAAATGAGCATAATGTTCTCTTCGGAGAAGATGTTGAACCTAAACCAAAAAGAAAACAAATAATAAACTAGACAATGTAAATTGATGAGATTTAGTAAATCATTTGATGAAGTGAACTAATTCAGAGTGGACTATTCGCAAAGGACATAATCAGCTCAGATCCTATACTCTTTATGGTATGTGACGTAAAGTTCTCGCACAACCGTTTGACAGCTTTATTGGCTACAGTATCTCCTTTTCCACAGTCTGTAGTACACATCCTCATCTAGACATTGATCTGGTACTGGTGTTTTTTATCTGCATACTGAAGCACTGTCGTTTTGTCATTTCACGTGACTTCTTAGCCCGTTACACGTCATCGCAAGCAAAAACTTCAACCGTTACCATGGATAAGGGCCAGGGCTGCATATTTCGCATACTGACTAATTTAGGGCTCCTAATCACGAATCTGCAGTTAAAAATTGGCGCTCTCGTGTGGAACTTTCAAAATAACGTGTAGAATGTTGTGATTTTAAAATACCAAAAAAGGCATTATTTCGTTAATAGTTCTAATACTCACTAATTAAGGAGTCCTGATGACGTATCTTCAGTTAAGATTTCGTGGTTACGTGTAGAAATTGTAAATTAACGTGTAGAAGTTGTAAAATAGCGTTGTGAATTGCCACGGTGATTGTCCATCCATAAACAACGAAGCCATGTTTTCTCATGTAAACAAGTGACGTTCGCAACTCTCTACGTTGCGTTCAGAAGGTTGCTAAAGTGTTGTGCGATAAGTGAGACCCGTTATTCGTTACGTTGCCTTCAGTAACACAATAAGGTTGATAAAATGTTTTGCGATAAGTGAGACCTTCAGTTCGTCAGTTGCTCTTGTGAGGAAGATGGTGTGTTTTGAAGGAAGGAAGTAATGTCCATTTTTCCGTATGTTTTGCTTTGGAAAAAGCCATTTCCTCTCCGATTTTCTTCATATTCGGCATACTTACTAATTTGAAACGGCCGTGGATCGAACCTGGGACCTAGAGCATGGTACACAGACGCGTTACCGTTTTTTTATTTACATTTCATTTTACATTATATTATCCAAACTACTATTCTTTTTACATTAAATTATCCAACGACAATTTGAAAATAATTTGCATACATATGTTTTTTCCATACACCACAAGAGTTTGCATAAGCATTACAAAAATATCGAAAATTTCCTGACACTGGATTTTCTATATTTTCATACATTACAAAGGTGGCTAAAAGCCACTGTAAAAATTGTTGTTTGGTAGCCGGAAAAAAGTGAACTCCGGCTTTAAAATATAGTGGGAGACAAACGACAAATTCTACTTATACATTGTTGTACAAATAACCATGCCTCTTTCCTTTTTCCACACTTAGCCAGGCGATTGTATCAGTTTCATTACACGTGGCGCATCTATAGTAAATCCTAATCTAGCTCTTTTTCTTTACAATCTATTAATTTATTTATCGCTCTAAACCAACATGATCTTTGTTTTCTTGTGAGGTGGCGTGCATGTATAATTTTCCAAATTATGTTCCATTTATAAGTTGAATATTTCCACATAATATGTGAAGCAGGAGATTCCTTGGAAATATTTTGTTTATAGATTTGACGTACAGTTTGTTTTGGTGGATCGTCATTTCTCATCAAAGCGTATATTAAATCAATTATCACAGGGGAGTAATGACTTAAGAAAGATGGCACCTTTGGTTTACTTACCGGAGACAGCAGTGGAATTTCAGTGAACAATTGTCGTAAGAAGTCAGCATTTGGTTCATTTACGCTGGAAACCCGCGCTACAAACCGCTGATAGAACAAGGTTCTCGCTTTCACTTGGAAATCGATCAATTCAAGGCCACCCTGTAGATAGGAACGTGTAAGACTAGATTGTTTATCTGTAAAAACGTTATTTTTCACACAAATTTACAAATCAGGCCCTTGATTGTGGCCGTATATTGAGGTGTTAATGGTAGTATCTGACAAGTACACCATGATCTTGACAGGCCATATATATTTAAGAAAGTAATTCGCGAAATTATACATAAGTCAAGATGATTATACATGTGTAAATAATACCTTAAATTTGTACATAGTTTCTAATAACTTAAGTTTATACTTACTTTGATGGTAGAGCCAAGCATTATTCCCAATTTCTTTAGCGAATTTTGCATTGTGATCACTGTTGTAGCTGAAACAGGTCACTGTAACCCCAAAGCCATACAACGTGTTTTCAAGTTGTTGATCTTGGCACCTGATACTCTCTCGTAATCGATAAAACACTTTTTTTAAGGCCAAAGCATCTGCAGTGTGTTTACAAACAACCGTTACGTCATCCACAAAGGCGTTGACCTTCATGTGGAATCCGTTTAAAGAAAATCCTTGAACTTGACTTGTTCATATACATTACATAGAAAGGGGGCCAAAGATAACGCAAATAGCGCCACAGACAAGGGATTACCTTGAGGTAAGACATTACTAAAAAGGGCTTTGAGAGAAATTCATTTACCTTTGTTTTGATTTGTATACCTTCCATTAAATTTCGAATTTGAGTAATAAGGACCGGTTGTATACCCATATAATTTAACTCCTGCCATAAATACTGGTGGTTTACACGATCAAACGCCTGAGAAAAATCAACAGACACTAAGATAGCCTCTGTCTTAGTATTTTCACACAGTGAAATACAATCTCTTACGTTGGATAGCAGATGATATATTTTTTGATTACCTAGTACTCCATATTGAAAGGGCTGAAAGTAATGTTTCTATATTGTTTTTTAACCTGTTTAAGAAACATCTAGTTAATATTTTTATAATCCGTATTAAACATTGTTATGGGTCTATAATCAACTGTCTTCCGTGGATTCTCTTTTTTTGCTATGAAAATTGCAACACCCGTTTTACATAAGGTACTCAGTTGCCCTGTCGTAAGGACTGCATTTATCCATTCTGTTACCGTAGGTTCTATAAGGGTCCAAAATTGATAATAAAAGTTTTGACAACATTCTCCTTAATTATTTTGGAGTTTGGTAATTACATATTTTGATTTTCTTTTATGTATTTGAACTACATGATTTAAAGATACATTTTCATCGGGGCCAATATTTATTAATTTTCTTATTGCCTTTATGCTATTTACCTTTTTGGCATATAACTGAAGTAATTGCGCATTGACCTTTTTATACGACTTTGTGTCGACCTATCCACTTGTGCCTTATTCTGAAGTTCTCGTAAAACACAAAAATGAATATTTACTAAATTTTTCCACCTTCGTATAATATCGGTATTTCTCAGCGTTCGTCTTTGCCAACCTTCAGATGCTGTTTGAAAGTCTTCAATAAATTGATCCTCCTTCAGAACTATGGTATTCATAATCCAATATCCCCTTCTCACATGCATACATTCAAATGGGGATCTCATTTTCATTTGTACTGCATCTTGAGCGCTAAAAACTACAGGAATTACCTGAATGTCTGAAACCAAATGTTGTAATCTATTATGAACATGCATACGGTCTAAACGCGATGCACCGGTTTGTGTTTTATAAGTAAAGCCTAATTTGCCTGGTTGTAATTTTTCCATACATCAACGAGATTTAGACCAGTTACTAAAGAGTTGAATTCTGAGGAATAACTGAAGGTGGAAGATTGGTCTTCTTTATGTAACGTACAATTCCAGTCTCCAGTAACACAAAGTCGATCTGTGTGACCATCTAAACAAGGAGCTAATTCCTGTGTTATAAAATGTCTACGTCTATTTCTATTTTGAGTACCAGAAGGAATATACACGTTACGAATACTTAACTTACCTAATTTACCAATTATAATCCTCCTACCCGGGTGAAACTGAACATTCAACATATTTAAACCATGACGTACCAAAATGGATGTTATTATATTCTTCATAGTATTGATGACACTTAAAGGAAGGAACCCCCACCTCTTGAATACATGCAACATCTATATTATTATTAATTAAAAATTCACGTAAGGCCATAATTTTAGTGTCACTACTTAACATTTTTACATTTATGGTTGCTAACCGGAGAACCGGATTGGCCATTTTACTTTGCAAGAAGAAATAAAGGGGACTGTATAAATAATAAAATTGTGCAACCATTTTTGGTCATTGTACACTCAAATTTTGTAACCCGTCCTTTTGCAATGTAATGGTTTATCAACTATTGGCTGGCCATTACTATCGAATTTGGGGTCATTTGTTTTCAAACCTTTCGTCGTAGGATAAGCAAATGAAGATTTTTTTGTTTATTTTTATGTTTCTGTTTTTTTACTTACAGTTCCAGCCGATAATTTCTATGAGGAGGATCTTAGTTCTCTCTTTCGCACACCTCTATTTCAGCATCCGTTGATTCGTCATCCTCTTCATGTTCCTTTGGATTTGTGTCGTCTATTTCTCGGTCTTCCACCTCTTGGGTTGGTGTGACGTCGATTTTTGGTTCCACTTGTTGTTCAAGGAAGGAGTCTGATTGCCTTCTTGTAAGGTTGGACAAGTTTTCTTAAACTGGAACGGTCGGAATCAATGGGGTAAGGGATATATCTTGGTCGCTATTGTTGTCATTCACTTTTTTGGTCACAGGTCTGCTGGGGAATTCCATTTTCCATTCCGTCATTCTTGTCTTCCATGGATATATATTATGCATATATTATGGATATATATTATGTGCGCCATAAATTTATCGACCTGAATAAAGGACAGTATGGTTTTTTCAATGACATTTTCACTACTCGCACACCGTTCTGTACTTGATATCTAAACTTCGTGCTCCATGTTTCACGTGTGATGTTATCTACTACACCGAAGTCACTTAATTTGGCACTTATATGTCTATCATCCAATTCAAGCGGGAGATTGAACACTCGAATATATTTCACTGAGTTTTACATTTGTCGTCTGTCCATTTCCATAATGGAAGTTTACCTCACCAGAATATTTTTCTAGAATTTATCCATTGTTGCTCGTCTTACTAATTTTACATATACACCGCGAACAGTTGTCGGTATCTGTATGGCATATATTTCATCTAATGTCAATTTAAATGTTCCGTATATAAATTCATGTATTTCACTAGCAGTCGGTTTAGTTGTTCCATTATCAAAGCTTACCTGAATGGTATTTTCACGCAGCATGATAATCGTATGTTATCGGTTCAAGTCCATGCACAATTTCAGTGGGAAAAATTCCAATTTGATAGCGTACACAGTTCACCACGGTGCTCGGTTAACTCGTTTGCTCACAGCAGCTCGCGAAACGTCTTCACTCTACTGTGCCGTGGCACTGACTAACCGACTGAGCCACAGCGGCAAGTTTAATAATTTTGTTTCAGAATGTTCGCAAAACATAATTCGTTGTTGATATCGACGAATGTTTCCAGCAGCTCAATGTATTTGTTTCTCCTATCTGGCACTAAGATTCATCAATTTGGATTGAAATATACTTAAATTATTGTCATATTCTAACATATAGTATTTGGTAAAACAAGGAATGTGCTGACTATGGCTCAGAATTTGATGAAGAAACATCTTCTTTTTGAGCTAATGCTAAACTGAATATCAGTCCGTTTGCCTTCAGCTAGAACCAAAAATCCTTAATTATTTGCGTTTGTCGGCCTTCATTTGGCTTTTAGGTCATTTTCAATAGTTGGTGCTTTTTTTTTGTTACATTTTCCTTAATTTTAAGGCTTATTTTTCTCCTTACTTCTTTTTTTCGTGAATTTGAAGTGCGCTTGCTTGCATAACTTGTAGATTTAAATTTCCTGACATGGTCTTTTATCAAGTTCGTCATTAAACGAATATATGGTCAATTGAAAGCACAACTATCATTAACAAGTTTGCCAATGCATTGAATAATTAATAGGGATAATTTTTTTTTACACTAATCTTAAGACACGTTGTGTGAACCCTAACCTAAAATTCCCCTGCTAGCCTATGTTATCGCTTAAATCTGTGATTTTAAAATAAAGTTAGTCAAAATAATAGAGAACATATAATCTTATGTACACCAAACACAAATGTATTTTAGTTGCTGGCTGTGTACTGTATCGTGGAAGATTCATTCTCAAAGAAGATGAATTATATATACCAAAAAAGTTGATGCGCATGATATGTAAGATTGAAGTTATAATAATAATAATAATAATAAACTAAATTAGCACTTAACTGCTTTTATGCTTTTGCTTCAGTATACCAGTAGTTTAAACCATCAAACAGCGAATTATTAAACGATTCTCTTTGCAATTTATTTAAAAAATCAAGCTTTCAAAAGTATTTTAAACAATTTTTTAAAAAAATATGTTAAGGTTATTCTACAAATCATCAAGTTCCCAGCCCTAGCGATGACTAATCTTCGCTTCCTATCTGATTTCTCCTTCTGTCACGTGGTATCTGATTGTCTGCTTGAAATTAGATAAGTAGTTGTCTGGAATTTAAGGTTTCCATGTCTTGGAAGGAATCAACGTCTATTCCATGAATCCGAAGAAATATCTCGTGAAACGCGTTTCGCTTTCTGAGAAAGTTTCTACCATAGTTGGACATCGATCTTACAACCTCTGTCATACAAGTCGAGCAGCTTACCACTACACCATAGATGCCACTAGTCGGGAAAGTAAACTTCAAACAATGACAATCCCACAGCATAGATCTTTTAATTTAACAGATTCTCGTATCCGTATATCTGAGATCCCTAACTAACTAACTAACTCTCTAGCCTTCTTAAACCCGAAGGTTCATGGCTGCAGCAACACAGGCCTTCCATCTTTCCCTATCTTGAGCAAGTTCTATATACTCTTTTCCATCCCTACCGATTTCCCTTAGGTCCATCTCAACGTTGTCCCTCCATCCTCGTCATGGCCTTCCTACAGGTCTCTTACCATCAGGTTTCCCAACAAGAATTCTGTAAACTCCTCTTTCCTCTCCCATTCGTGCCACATGGCCTGTCCACCTAAGTCTTCTTGATTTAATTATTCTAATAATATCTGGACATGAATACAAATTATGTAGTTCTAAATTATGTAATCTTCTCCACTCACTGGCTTCCTCATCCCTTTTAGGTCCAAAGATTTTCCTAAGGATCTTATTTTCAAATACTCTCAATTTATGTTCCTCTTTCAATATAAGGGACCAAGTTTCACATCCATATAATACTACAGGCAAAATTACTGTTTTGTATATTTTAACTTTTAGTTTCTTAGATATTAAACGAGAAGACAAACGTTTATGAAGAGAGAAGTAACATGCATTTCCTGAATTAAGCCTACTTTTTATTTCCTCTTTAATATAATTTTCATTTGTTAATATTTCTCCTAAGTATTTGAATTTGGAAACTGGTTCAAACAAGTTGTTATCAATAATTAGATTTTGATTATTACCTAACACTTGGTTTCGGCCTGTAAGCATATATTTAGTTTTCTCTTTGTTAACTTCCAAACCTATCTCTTTAGCAGTTTTGAAAAATATTTTAGCATTATTCTTAATTGTATTCACATCATCCCCCAGTAAGTCTACATCATCTGCATATGCTAACAACTGAGTCACACCATTTAATTTTAGTCCTTCTTTAGGTTCTTTTACCTTCCTAACAGCATATTCTAAGCCAAAATTAAAGAGCAATGGACATAATGCATCTCCTTGTTTTAACCCATCATAAATTGTAAATTTGTCAGACATATTATTACCCACACGAATTTTACTTTCTGTTTCACTGGTGCATATTATTTTTATCATACTAACAAGCTTCTTAGGTATTCCAAACTCTACTAATATATTATATAATTTATCTCTTTTGACCGAATCATATGCTTTTTTGAAATCAATGATCAGCTGATGGACATTTTGATTATATTCCCACTTTTTTTCAAGTGTCTGTCTGATGTGAAAAATTTGATCTGTAGTTGATCTGTTACGTTTAAATCCACATTGATAATCACCTATAATTTCATTAGCATATGGGGTTAGTCTTGTTAAAAGAATGTTAGATAATATTTTATATGTTGTTGAGAGTAGAGACATTCCACGGTAATTATTGCAGTTCATTTTATCACCTTTTTTAAACACAGGAACAATTATGGATTCTTTCCACTGTTGAGGGATTTCTTCTTTATTCCATATTAAACAAATTAATTTATGAATTTGACATATTAATGAATTTCCACCATATTTAATTAACTCAGCTGGTATTAAATCAATGCCCGGTGCTTTGTTATTATTTAGCCTTTTAATAGCATCTTTAACTTCAGTCACGTTAGGTTCTGGAACTAAAGGTTCTGCTGTGTGTACTTCATTTACTTCTGATTTATCTCCTACATGGACATTTAAAAGGTCATTAAAGTAGTTCATCCATCTATTTAGAATATCGCTTGGGTCAGCTAGAAAATCACAGTCTTTATCTTTTATCAAGTTTACTTTAGGTTGCCACCCCTTTCTAAACTCGTTTACACCTTTATATAAATCTCTGATATTTTTATTTTTGCTGTTTGTTTGAATTTCGTTAATTTTGCTTTTCAAGTAATCTCTTTTTTTACTTCTAAACGTGCGGTTAACTTCTCGCTTTATTATATTATAATTGTTTAGATTTGTATCATCAGAGTTATTTAACCACCTAGTCTAGCCTGATTTCTTATTTCTATTAAATTATGACATTCATTATCAAACCATGGCTTACTTTTTCTCGATTTGTGGTATGCTATACTTTCTTTAGCTGCTGATTCTATTGCATTACGTATGTGCTCCCAATTCTTATTTACGTCAGTTTCATTTATATTTTCCTCATCATTTAAATCCTGCAAAATATCAAATCTATTTGACAGTTTAATTTGGTAATCTTTCTTAATTCTTCCATCAGTAAACTTTCCTGTATCAAATTTTAGAACTTTTAGATTTTGTTGCTTATGATTTATCACTGAGAGTCTTTCTCTTAATTTAGCAATTACTAAATAATGGTCATTGGCACAGTCAGCACCTCTATGTGTACTGACATCAATTATACTAGTATGCCTTCTCTTATCAATGAGTTTTACCATCTGGAGAAGACCAGGTATATTTATGGATAATTTTATGTTTAAAAGTGGTACTTTTCACAATTAAATTCTTTGAGGTTGCAAAAGTAATCAATCTTATACCATTATCATTACTTAATTCATGAAGACTTTCTTAACCAATCGTGGGTTTAAATGTCTCTTCTTTGCCAATCTGTGCATTACAGTCACCTAACAGAATTTTCATATCATACTGAGAAAATTTATCAAAGACCTGTTCTAACTCTGTATAAAAATCATCTTTAGTATTATCATCTTTATCTTCCGTTGGTGCATGTATGTTTATTAAAATAATTTTACACCACCTACCCTGTAAAACTGCATATGATATCCTATCATTAATAAATTCTGCTGTTTTAAGAGCCGAGATAATTCTATTATTTATGAAAAAGCCTGTTCCAAGAGTATGATTTTCAGTACCACCATAGAAAATAGTATAATTTTTAGTTTTACAATTCCCTTCTCCTGACCACCTAACTTCCTGGACAGCTACTACATCTAATTTATACTTAACTATCTCACTAACTGTACACTGAAATGCCCCAGGCCGGTAAAGGCTCAGAACATTCCAAGTGCCTAATTTAATATCCTTATTCCTAACGTAGATCTTATCCTTAGTCCAGGGACCTCCCAAAGTAGTCCCCACCCGGAAATCCGAACGGGGGACTATTTTACCTAGGGAATATTTTACCTTGGGAACATCCATGGCCTTATATTGCTGTTTCTTGACATGGTTTTTTTACAGTGCAGAATTGTCAGCTCTACGCCTAACCCCCAATATGAATGGAGGAATTACTACGCAAGACAAACATAAACATATTAGACAGCACCACTACTACACACGCCAGTAACCACTAAACGTTATAATAATATTGCTGATTGCCAGGCGTTGCCCGGGTATTTATTTATCCCAATCTTCTATTAGACAGGAAAATAATGAATTCTGACTAGGAATGTGCCGAAGTCGATTACAGATGTATGAAAATTGGCAGAAATTGACATATCGGTATCGGCATCGGCAAAAATCCCATATTTAAACCGGTTCAGATTATACTATAGTTTTACCTTCTAATAAGATTTATATTTTAGTTTTGTAAGATATTTTGAAAATTAGGTTATGATTTTTCATCATTGTAGAGATTTTGTGATAAAATTATTGCAAACTCTCATTCAGAGGATCAACCTAACTATAAATCGGAAATAAAACAGTTTATTGCTGAACCATGATCTGCTGTTGTATTGGAAATTAAAAAATGAGTATTCAAACCTGAAGCAAGTGCTGAGAAAATACTTGAGCATACCTGCTGCATCAGTATTCAGTGATTGAGTGTTCAGTGTTGCTGAACAGATTTGCGATAAGAGAAGAAGTAGGTTACTTTATGAAGTGCTTCCAAAACTCATGTTTCTGAAGTTGAATATGACAGCAGTAAATTTCCAACATTGAGAACAGGAATTCATTTTGCATTTCAAAGAACTGCTTGTTTACTAATGTTAAATCCCTTGAGAATGTATGTTCTTCGTAAAGGTTCACATAACCACTTTTTGTAGATGCAAATGTACATTCGCATCTCTTGAGAATATTATGTATATACATATGATATGCAACAGAAATGTACATAGGAAATTTCTGAAAATAACATTGCATTTCTGTTTAATAATCTTATGTATCGGAATCGGTTAAATATCGGCATCGGTATCGGTTCCAAAAATTATCGGTGAGTACATCGGCATCGGTCAATTTTCAGCTTCGTCACATCACTAATTCTAACTATATTTTATTTAATAGTGAATGTCTCCAATTAGCTTACCGACTCCGAAAACTATGGATTCGACACTAATCTAAGTTATTTTTCACCCCATCTCTCCCCCACCCCCATGCCGATAGGTGATGAACTTGTAGTTGAACGGCATTGGGAGTGCCACTATTCATCTTAAGAACCCCAAAACCTATGGATTCCACGCTAATATCGGTCGTTTTCATTATTATTTTTACATGTCACCCCCTTTCCACCCCCCCATAGGGGTGCCAGCGATGTAAAATGTAGCTAATTTTAAATGCCATCGTGAATGTCATCAACTAGCTTAGCGACTCCGAAAACTATGGATTCAACACTAATCTAGGTCATTTTTTGACATTTTATTCCGCCCCCCATGCCGATAGCTGATGAACTTGGAGTTAAACGGCATCTTAGCAACCCCGAAAACTATGGATTCCACATTAATATCGGTCGTTTTCGATTATTTTTTCATGTCAGCCCATTCCCACCCCCACTTCTAGGAGTGACAGGGGTGTCTTACCCCCACAGTATTTCTTTCCAGATTGTAAGTCATATGTGTACCAAGTTTGGTTGAAATTGCTCCAGGCGTTCGAGAGTTATGCCAGAACAAACATACACACATACATCCATTTTTATATATTAGATTAGATTAGATAGAACACAAAAGCTTAAAGTCTCGTACATAGACGTATTTTCCAAAAATCTCATCTTTAGATTGATGTAAGATACACATCACAATTTTCAAAGTTGACCCTTTGCTATGGAAAATCCAATGCTATCGCATAGGGTTGCATCACGTGACGAATTAGTTGGACTCAATCTTGCTCGGTGACATCACACTAATATGGTCCACTGGCGGGGAAGGAACCACGGGACGATCTTGCGTAGCTGCACGTTGAAAGTTGTGGCTCTCAATGGACGAAGCTGCCGCTATCAGATATAGTACGGGAAGACATTGCGTTCTATCTGCCTTAACAAGCGACGATCAGTTTCAGCCTTTTCGCCGATATACTCCTCCTATGTCGTTGGCTGGAAGAAAATAGCACGGAAGAAACCACGTGATCTGATTATGTAACTGCACGTTGGAAGTTGCATCCGGTTGGATAAAGCCGTCCACTATAAATAAGGGAGGGTGGTGTTTATCCCAAGAACAGAATGGCCGCAGTGCTTTCAGATAGCGAGACACCCTTAATGGAAAGGTACGTAAGCGTTGCACAGGCAAACCTAATGAAGGCAAAACTGCCACCGCGGAAATTTTTGACTTCGCTAAAAACAAAAAACTGGATATTCTGGCCTTGCAGGAAACATATATTTTTAAAAACAAAATTCCATCTGCACTGATAGGGGCGAGAATTATAATGCATCATCAAAATGCCAAATCTGCAATAGTTGTTCTAAACAGAGAGATTGTACCAATTAAAATCGCTCAAGTTTCTGCCAGTCACATTAACTGTGTAGAATTATCCTTGGAAAATTTATCATTCATAATTATAAACTGCTACTGCCAATATAGCCATAATATCGAACAGTTTCTGGAAAAAAATGGGCGACTCGTGCAACGTCTATAGCAACAAAAGTCTCCTAATAACAATGGATGCGATTTCCTCCTCCCCGTGGTGGCACGGGCGTGAGACGAATCCCAACGGGGAGCTGGTGGAGTAATTCGTGGCAGGAAATAATCTGTTTGTGGAGAATCTACCAGACAATCCTCCAACTTATAGAGGCAGGGCGGGGGCATCCAGTAACATCGACGTAACTTTGTCCAACAATAGATTACTGGGAAAAGTAAAAGAATGGAAAGTGAATGACATGAAAACTACCAGCGATCACAATGTGATTACTTTTAAAATATCCAAAAATTGAACGGAAGAAGAAAGATCACCAAAAATAAGATATGACTGGGGAAGAACAAATCAAAACTTTTAATTGAATCAATACACCTCCCTGATACGTCTTGTTTATTTTGGCCATATGTAATAGTTTATTTGTTTTCTGTTAATTTCATATAAATCTGTTTGATTTATTTGTTAGTTTCAATACTGTTGTTTGTGTTGATTTAAATTTGTAATTTTTGCTGTATATTTGTTACACGCAATATCGGAAGCGGAAGTCATTTCCGGTTTATAAACATTTGTAGAACTGTCCAATCTTTTATTGATTCCGTTGCCAGGACAACAGTGGGTGACAAGGAAAAAGTGAGTTGAGTTGCGTGAGATGATGTTTATTTAGTGAAAAACACTGTTTTATAGGAAAAGCCTCAACTTAATTCAAATGTGATTGCGTTTGTGAATATTATTGTTATTTTGCAGTGATTGTTTAAAGGTAAAATGTGTTATTAAATTTGTAAAATAGCAAGAAGCTAATTTTTTGTTCAAATCGTTTCGTCCTGAGAATGCTCATTGTAGCATAACATTAAGGAGAGTCTCATAACTCCGCCGCACAAGGAGATTGGGTAGTTACCGTGACGTAGTGATCCGTGATCCATTGGTGAACACCAGAAAGGAACGTCACAGGTAAATTTGGCGCTCAACGTGAAGGCACCGATGATGTAAAAGGATACATGTAACTGTAATATCGTGTGAAAAACGTGTGTTTTGTGCAGTGTGAAGTCATGAGGAAATTGTCGAGCGTTACAAAGTCTGATAACACATAGACGTAAGTCATGTGATTGATTTTGCAGAGATATCAAGGTATGAGTAGGAGAAATTTGAGAAGCCAGAGCAAGAAGAAAATGGATAAATTGAGTTGTTGTGATGATAAAGATAAGCCCGTGGACGAAATATTTCAGTGCAGGAAATGCGAGGCGTATTTCCATTTAGGGTGTGCAAATTTGCCAATATCCAGAGAATTTCTTCCTGATGGTGACTTAGTTTGTAAAAATTGCAAATCGGATAGTGCGACTTTTAATATGGAGGTACTTTGTGGCTGGTTAAAGAGAATTGAAGAAGGAAGGACAGAAGATAAGAATGAATTAAGGAAGATCATTGAAGAAGGAAGGAAAGAAGATCAGAATGAAATGATAAAGAGGTTTGAGAAAATGGAAGAAGGAAGGCTAGAAGATAAGAATGAATTGAGGAAGATCATTGAAGAAGGAAGGAAAGAAGATCAGAATGAAATGATAAAGAGGTTTGAGAAAATGGAAGAAGGAAGGCTAGAAGATAAGAATGAATTGAAGAAGATGATAGAAGAAGGACGGAAAGAGGATAAAAAGGAACTGATGAAGATTATTGAAGACGGAAGAAACGAAACTAAAGTAGCTTTCAGGAACTTAGAGGAGGTATTTAGAAATGATAAGGAGGAAATGATGACGAGAATGAAAACAGACCGAGAAGAATTGATGAAGAAGATTGAGGATGAGCGGAAAGATGATAAAAATGAAATGATGAAAGTAATAGAAGACAGAAGACAAGAAAACAAAGAAGAATTGGAAGCTGTGCGATGTGATTTGTTAAAACAAATTGATGAAGGGAGAGATTCTCTAAATAAGATAGAAGAAGTCTGGGAAGTAGACAGACGAAAAGTAATGAATGAATTGGACACCGTAAGGGCAAGGATAGAATCCGTCGTGGATCAGCAAAGTACTTCAAGGAATTTGTGTATGCAGGACAGTGAGAAGATGAATAAAGAAATTAACCAGAAGTTCTATATTATGGAGGAATTCCTTTTAGGGAAGTTGGAGAGATTACATTTAGAATCTGTGCAAAGAAATCCAGGAATGACTGCTGGAAATACTGACAGATCTGTGGAAAATATTCGATGGGTGAGAGATGATAATGACCCTTTGATTTCCGGTATATCTTCAACAGAATCTGTATCTTCTGCTGAATTGTTGACTAAAAGGAACCGTAAGAGGAGAAGACGTATCCAAAGTACAAAAGGGATACCCAGAGAAGATATTGATAAATCTCCTGATGTCCCTCATAGTCCATCTCACACTGGACATTTTTTTAGAATGTCAGATATTAACTCTCTGAGCAAATTTACCGGAGAAATAAATTCCATATCAGCGGAGCGTTATTTGGAAGAACTGAAAACGTCCATGGACATAATGGGAATGCCTATGCACTATAGATTAAAGGTGCTTCCTTCTGTAATGAAAGGGAAAGCTAAAGCCTGGTTTATTGCCAACGAGAGAAGGTGGAAGTCTTTTGAACAGTTTTGTGCCGCGTTTAAAAAACAGTATGCCTCTGCAGAAGTGAAGCAGAGAGAGATCCAGATTTTAAGAAACAGAAGATATTCCAAATCCTCAGGTCTTTCTATGGAGGATTATTGTTGGGACGTCTACGGGTCATACTGTAACTTGGTCGAACGTGTGGACCAAACAGAAGTGTTAAGTTTAATTATTCATCAGCTCCCATACAGAATACGGCAGCTAGTATTAACAAGAGATCCTCGAAACATTGACCAGTTGACCAACTTCTTGGGGAAGTACGAAGCCTCAGAACAGATAGATGGGTGGAGAGGCGACGGTAATAAAGCAGAAGAAAGGAGACCTAACCAACCTCGAGTTCGCAGAGTACAGATGACAACTTCTACTAATAATCCTGGAGGATCCCGCAGCGCAGAGAGCGGAAATGGGAAGGAACCAATCACCAGAGAAGGACAACGATTCCCGGGTGGAAGGTGGAAGAATAGAAACTGGACAAGTAACAGACTTCATAGAAGGACTACGCCGTACACAAATAGTTGGAGAGGAGATCAAAGAGCTCCAGAACGAAAAGAGTGTGCAATACAGACGGAAGAGCTACCTTCCAGTAATCTTAGAGTTACAGCGTCGCCATGGGAAATTAACTGCAATGAAGTTCTGGGTTTAGCTCAGCGCCCGTTGTAAGCGGTACTCTTACGCTTGCAATGAAGGGCATGCAAGTACAAGAAAGCGACGAAAGTGAAGACCCATTCCTAACAGAACATCCGTTAGAAGTATTGTACTTGAATATCGAAGCCACTCTTCTAAACTATTTAAAAATTAGAAAGACGATAATGGAAGAAGATAGGGATAATGTGAAGAAACCTGAAATTTCAGTGGAGGTATTAGGATTCCAAATAAAATGTACTCTGGACACGGGTAGCGAATGTACCCTTATGAATTATAATATTTGGCTTCAAGTACGAGAGCGATTACCAGGTTTTAAATTGCAGAAGTGTCCAGGCGTAATATTAAAAGATTTTGCTGGAAAAGAAAGATCACGGATAGCTGGTTGTAGGCGAATAAATTTTGAAATTGGCGGTTTTATATTTGAAGATTTGGTATATGTGGTCAAGTGCTTAGAAGCTGACTTATTATTTGGTTATCCTTTCCTTCGAAGATACAAAGTCACTCTGGATGCAGGCGCTGAAAAATTGTATCTGATCAATGGCGGACACACAGTAGAGCAACATTTACTTCCTAACGCTGGAGATTCAGAGAAGGGCGAGTCGCGGGAGAAGACAGCCTTAATACAGTGTACGAAAGCGGAGGAAGAAGCTAACGCTGATGAGTGGACTGCAACATTATCAGACATAAGAGATAAAGCCTTTGCTTCAGATGTTTTGAGAGTTGAGGAAAAGGAGCAGCTATTTAATTTATTGTTGAACTATGGAAGAATATTCGCCGACAAGTCAGGATTATCTAGGAATTCTATCTGTAAAATAAATCTAACCAGTGAAGAACCTGTTTACTCCAATCATTATCCTGTTCCGTTGTCCAAGAGGAAAAAGTTGGAAGGAGAATTATTGAAGTGGCCAGAGAAGAAAGAAATGTTTGATCTATGGAGAAAAAGAAGGAAGAAGATTACAGATCAGAAAACAAAAAGAAACCACTTGTAAAACACTTTATCAAATAAGCTTGCACGTGAAGATGTGAAGTACGTGTTATCAAATGTATATGAAAATCTATCTTTTGGTTGCATTATGAAGGTTGAATAGTATATTCCATCATAGAAAGTAATCGTCGAGAGTCCTGCACATTCTTTGAAGAAAATGGATAAAGAAGAGTTTATAAAGCCATCTAATTATTCAGATAATGCTTGGCTTGTGTACATGACTTGGATACAACTTGAATTTCATTTCCTGTAATGATTATTATTAAACCGAAAGAGGGCTGACGTTAGGTATAATTCCCAGAACAATTAGAAGTTCACAATGTTGATAATTTAGTTCCAGGAGACCAATCTGAGAATGAATGGCGAAGTCGAAGGGAAAGGACAGCCATAGTCGAAAATGATAAAGGTCCAATAGGGAACAAATGTATAATTTTATGTGAGACTTCAATGTCAATAATTAAGTTTAAGCCCAGAACAATTTCAGAAGTTAAACGTTTGGAAATACAAATGTTTAGGAAATGTATAGTTGGATGAAGAAAAAGCTGTTAATGTTAAGAAGCTCTTAGAAGATGTGGAAAGGATGGTGAAAGAAAGAAAGGAAGTTCTACACAAAGCAAGAGAACAGATAGTTTGAAGATTTGTTTTTATGATTAAAAAATGTAGGATCATATGAATTTTCTTAGAGCGAGTTTGCATGAAGAGTGAAGAGTTCTGAAGTAAGCTCGAAGAAGTTTATTCTATAAAGAAAATTTCCTTCATGTACATTGCGTCAATTTTCTTTGTTTGTATGGGAGGAGAACTTGATACGCCTTGTTTATTTTGGCCATATGTAATAGTTTATTTGTTTTCTGTTAATTTCATATAAATCTGTTTGATTTATTTGTTAGTTTCAATGCTGTTGTTTGTGTTGATTTAAATTTGTAATTTTTGCTGTATATTTGTTACACGCAATATCGGAAGCGGAAGTCATTTCCGGTTTATAAACATTTGTAGAACTGTCCAATCTTTTATTGATTCCGTTGCCAGGACAACAGTGGGTGACAAGGAAAAAGTGAGTTGAGTTGCGTGAGATGATGTTTATTTAGTGAAAAACACTGTTTTATAGGAAAAGCCTCAACTTAATTCAAATGTGATTGCGTTTGTGAATATTATTGTTATTTTGCAGTGATTGTTTAAAGGTAAAATGTGTTATTAAATTTGTAAAATAGCAAGAAGCTAATTTTTTGTTCAAATCGTTGTGAGAATCAAACCAATGAGAATGCTCATTGTAGCATAACATTAAGGAGAGTCTCATAACTCCGCCGCACAAGGAGATTGGGTAGTTACCGTGACGTATTGATCCGTGATCCATTGGTGAACACCAGAAAGGAACGTCACATCCCCCAACAGGCGGACTCCACGAAAACGATAAACGAATGGGCAAGAGTGGTGACAGAAACGATACAAAACGCAATAGAAATTGCAACCCCTAAAAAACAGATTAAACATAACAACAAGCCGTGGAACAAAAAGCTAACTAAGCTAAGAGCATTCATGAGAAAACACGGAAAATTTATCAAAAAACAAACATTAATGAAATGAGAATTAAAAACTTGGAATTATACAGGGCGGCCGAAAAAAGATATGAAAATGAACTAAGATCCTACAAATGTAAACACTGGAAAAATTTCGTTACACACAAATTAACAATTGATAAATGGGGACTGCCGTATAAAATCGCGTCTGGGAAAATTAAATTAGGAAAAGCTTTCTCAACACTAGAGAAGGAAGATAGAACACTCACAATAGATTTGCGAGAGACGGCAGAACAATTACTGCATGGACTCCTGCCGGACGATGCGATGGAGAATGAGGACGACTACCACACAAATACAAGATTGAAACTCCAGGAGACTTACAACAATGATCCAATTCTGCCTTTCGCGGAGGAAGAAGTAGCTCTCCAGATAATGACGTTGAAATGAAAAAAATCGCCGGGTCCGGATAATATTCCAGCAGAAATAATCCAGATGGCGGTGCAGAAGCTCATTCCAAACCTAACATCCTTTTTTAACAGATGCTTGGAATTTCAAAAATTTCCCACGCCCAGGAAGGAGGCTAACGTTATTATAATACAAAAGAATGCTGATCGTGACGAAACAAATTCGAGATCGTACCGCCCAATCTGTCTCATCTGAATATAACATTCCATTTCTATTGAATAATCTTATGTATCGGAATCGGTCATAATCGGAATCTGTATTGGTTCCAAAAATTATCCGTGAGTACATCAGCATCGGTAAATTTTCAGCTTCGTCACATCACTAATACCAATTAACCAGAGTTTCTCTTTAAAAACTAATATATTCATTTACAATACAACAAAGTTTGTACAAAAAATGCATTGATATGTAATCATTAGGGTGCAGATTTATAGGCACTGAAAGCCTCTGAAATAGGAGGCAAATAGGCACCTAAAGAGGAACCCTTAAAGAGACACTAAAATAAGCATTGAAAGTTAACTCATTTCAAGTTTCTTCTTACAGTGCAGTTATACTGCATTCGCATTACAATTATCACTTAAGACTTACAGTTTAAAGCAGGGACGGGTGGGTGAGGGATCGCCCACCCGAAATTTTCTCTGCCCACCTGAACAAATTCAAGATATGTTTAGGGAAATATGAATTTTTCTCATGAATGCTGTCAATACCAGAAAGGTTCACAAATTATCTTATAAGAAGTTTCACTGTTTTTGGATTTACATTAGTTTAGTGACTAAGATAAGGAAAAATCATTAGAATATACGTTGATGAATAATACCTGTCAATTTATCTTATTATTTAAAACTTGAAACATGATCCTGTTAATACTTCTGTGGCTAGAAGTAGTGGAATATCTGGCTATACCCAAAGTGCACGTTTTCCGAGATGGGGAGTACAAAATTATACAGGATAAAACAAATATCTTATAATAACCAAAAGAAAAACACCTTCTTCGCATTACTTCCACATGGCATGATAAGAATTTTGATGCATGACAAGACTTCCTTATACTAGCGAGTGTGTGAGAGAAAGGGGGAACACAAACAGAAAGAAAAAGGTATGTAAAGAATCAGTGGCATAGCTCAGATTCCTGTGCCTCTCTCTCCCCAACAAGTAAAACCCTTAATAAAAAAAGTATCAAGTATCTCAGATCACGCAAAATCAAATTATAAATGACTAGCTTAATTTGTGAGGTGTCTGTCTCTCTCCCAGTTCTGAGATCGAAAATCCTTGTGCTTGGCCTCTCTACATTCGCCAACGTTTCTCAGGACTTCGAACTTGTGAACACACGAACGCAATATTTGCACATCCATTATTAATTCCCCGCACGTATCACATAACTAATAATTATTACGAGATAATAGTTGACTTTCATATTTCAAACTACATGTTGAGTACAAGTGCTTTCTGTGGTATAGTGGTATCGTGTGTGACAGATGTCGTAGATCGATTCCCAACCTCAACAGAATCTATTTCATATGGCGAAATGTGTAAATCATTCACCTCCTTTGAGAATGTACCTTCCACGTTATAGTAGACGACCAACAACTGAAATGCATTTATGTTTGTCCTACATAAATTTATATTTTCTTTAATATTGTGACATAGTTTATTTTGAGATCATAGATTTAAGCGATAATAGAGGCAAGCAAGAGAATCTCAAAGTAGGGTTCACACAACGTATCTTGAGTTTGGTGTAGGAAAAAAATGTATCACGATTAATTATTTAATGCATTTGTAAACTTATAATGATAGTTGTGCTTTTCCATTGATTATATATTAGTTTAATTACGATCTTGCTAAAAGACCATGTCAGGAAATTTGATTCTCCAAGTATTGCAAGCATCTGCACTTGAAATTCACGAAACAAGAAGGAAGGAGAAAAATAAGCCTTAAAAGTAATGAAAATGTAACAAATAAAGGAAATAACTATTGCAAATGACATAAAAGCCAAGCAAAGGCCGACAGACACAAAGCATTAAGATTATTCTAGTTTTAGCTGAAGACAAATAGACTGATATTCTGTTTACCATTGTTGTGTAGGCTCAGAAAAGAAGATGTCTCTTCATCAAATTCCGATCCATACTCAGCACATTCCTTGTTTGACCAAATACTATATGTTGTAATATGACAACAATTTAGGTATGTTTCGATCCAATTTAATATATCTTAGTGCTAGAAAGAAGAAACAAATACATTGAGCTGCTGGAAACATTAGTTAATATCAATACCGAATAATTTTCTGTGAACATTCTGAAGCAGATTATTAAACTTAATTACTAAGCTCCATGCTCAACGTATCTGATGCCACACTTACAATAAAAAAAAGAAACGAAGAAAATTTTGAAGAGCTTTGTATTTGAACCCGCGACCCTTAATTATAAAAAAAAATATATTTGTAAGGCGAGTACTTTACCAGTACTCTAAAAGATCGCTTGTTGCAAATGCTTTGAAACGTGTTGATGATCGCTCAAGCTACCACTTCTCTATGCGACGAACACATTTTCGCTGCAAATTGAGAGATTCCTTAATTTTCGCTCATTGCACAATACTATGCAAGGTATTGTTATATTTTATTTGTAAGAACTATTCGTAATTATGTCCTTTTGTGTTCAAACTTGACAGCGTTTTCCACCAGGTGTACTACGAGCGAGTGCAGTGTTCCCAACCTCACAGCTGTTTCACTAATTCCAATTTTAACATTGCGAAGAGCAAGTATTCTCTTATATTATTCCACATTGTTGAGTTTTCCGTATTTTTATATATTAATATGTTGAGCAATTATACTTTCTGACTTCATATTATTAAAGAGAATGTAAATATTTCACCACAGGGTTTCTCGCCTAGTAGAGAGACCTATAGTAAAGTTGGCTACTCTCTGCTGGCTCTCAAGGGCTACGTTACCAAATTAACGATTTCTGGACTTAAATAATTTTCAGGGGGGTCAAGTAGCTTTTGGAGAAGTGTACATATAGGCTAATTCCAGAGTGACGTATGTGAGAAACATGCCTTCTCACACCAACAGATATAATGCTAATCTGACTCACAAATGAATTGTTGAAATAAAACTTATTTTATCGCATAAATTATATTAACAGTAAATATCAGAGAATTGATTGGATTGAATAACTGACTCTTTCAATTGCTTTTTATACTGATTATTCATACTCGTATGACAAAAGTTAGATGTTACATTTCAACAACATTTTCTCTTCTTCAAAATTCTGTGCATTGCACAAAATAACATGGACTTTGAAATTTTTTACAAAGCACTAAAGTACTAACAAATAAATGTCACTTAGCACAGATTTCTATTTACGTTTTATGTTTAATATAGTAAAATTATGCCAGTAATGTATATGATAGGCGATCAGGTTTTCTGACATTGAATGAGAATTAATTGGTTTTTGTTACATTGCAAATTCATGATATGAATTTTAGTTATCTGAGGATGAAAATACCATAATTCCACAATAATTAGGCAATCTTTGAATTGATTTAGTCGTACTCTGCCCATATCATTTTCTTGTTAACTATGAATTTATGTTCATACTGTTTCGTAATGAAAACTACAGTAATGTCAGAATTTTGCACTGCAGACTCTTGAGCAACGCATGTTTCCACATTCCTCATCTAAATCTTTTTACAGCTGGAAAGCGCCAGGTTAAATTTTTGAAATGCATTTTGTAGCAGATGATGACTGAAAATATAATACCGTGTACACTACTTTGACGATTACAGCATGACTCGTTATCTTCACAGTAACAAATCTCTTGAATCGGTGTGTTCAATGACATGAAACAGAATCTGATGACAAATTAATTCTTAATTCCTGGAGCTTCAATACTGAGATTCAAATCAATTTAGACTTTATCTATACTTTTAGCATCAATGAAATTATACTCACATTTGGGACTATTTTTTCATCTACTGCAGCTCGCTGTGTCATAACCCCTTCATGCACTCGAGACTTACGCTGCCCGAAATACCATCAACAACTCCTTTCCACCGGAAGTTGCCTAATTAGTCTGTGGGCCAAGTGGTGAAAATCAATATTCCTTTACGCCACACTTATACGGATTTGTAAGGATATAAACATCCATATTTGCCATCTCAAAGTGGTAGTTAATGGCGGTAAATCAAAGATGGCGGATGTTAACATTTGAAAACACTATCATATCTTTGAAACTAATGGTCAGATTTCAATAATATTTTTTCAAATGAAAGATTAAGATGTGTTTGTTCTATATTTAATGTTATCTTAGGTTTTTCGATAGGAGCAATCGTAAGTAGTTAATCGCGGATTAGTAATGAAAAATTGCATTTTTTGCTATTCATTTTATGTGTATCATTAATTTATTAATAATATAGGAATTTGAGAAGAAAATGTTCCAAATAAAAATTCTAGCGTAAACGCTTACCTTTAATTTGACATGTTACACTCGTTGGCTTTAACTTCAGAATTCATATATAAGAAATGAATTAAGTAGAGTGTGCAACGAACATTTAATAATAATAATAACAATAAAAATAATAATGTTTATTCTTTGTACTGTTATAATAATTATTGTTTTTTATTATTATCATCATCATCATTTGTTTTTATTTTTGTTGTTGTAGTAGTAACTTACAATGATTTTTTAAAATGTGTTACCGATGTTCATGGAAGAATGCTATTGACTGAATGAGATTAAAAATTTGGATACATCAACACTTAGGCTATTTGCAACCGTCACGTTATACGGGATCAAGCTCCTTACAACGTACACAAAAATCAACACGCGTGTCTGTAAAATCTCCTTATGTAGGGTATAAACCGAGGCAGTATTTGGCACTCAGCACAATATGGAACCATACTTATTACATACCGCTACGACGCCAGGGGCCCGGGTTAGAATCTCGGCCTTAGAATGGAAGTTTGTGTGCCCATTCATCAATTACTTAATATCATACCTCTCCCTATATTCCGCAAATTAGCCAAAAGTGGCACAAAAAGCGAAGTAAAATAAAGAAAATCAATCAGCATGAAACAATACAAAGGTAGCATCCGCGATGGCTTTATGTAACGATGTCGCCTTGTAATGAAGGCGATACCTTGTGGAAGCACATAGTGGTTCAGATTCAACTTTAAACTGTAATCAAACAACCCTCCAAAGGATTATGCTGGTCGTTTGTTCAGTCATCAGAGCCTCGTTGGGTTGCAAGATTGAAGTTCCCGAGGTGAAATACGTGGAAATAAGGTTAACATTTGGGTGTGTTGAGAAGAACATAACGTACGTGCGTGCTCTATATTAGTTCTTGCAGTCGAATTTTCTGCTTTGAATAAAGTAAAAAAATCGGTAAAAACAGAAGATTGGACAATTGAAGTATATTATATGTAGGGGAAGTGCATCCACCAAGAGAAATATAGAGCTTTGTAGAATGCTGCTGTGAGCAGAAATGTTGATTGACAAATAAAATATGAATGTTTTATCGGATGAAAAATTTTATCGTACAGATTGATCCAATTGTAATAATGTCAAGCCTTTAAAAAGACTAGAAGCAGATGCTTCATACTACCACTTGTTTTCTTCAAGTCCTTGCTCATCAAATCTTGCTGATACATGCTTGATAGAAAGGTCACTTGTGTGAACGTTCTTACGGGCTGATGTGCTGAACGATGCGATTTCCCAACACTTTCGCTTTTGGCACATAGAACGTTTACCAGGTTTAGTACTCAACTGTATTATGATAATAAGAAATACAAAAACAAATATGAAATAATATTGGATATGGCGTGATGCTGATCACATCACCCCCACTCATGACCGGATCAAGAAAGTGTGGGGCGTTACCCCCACACCCCCTATACGCCTTCATGGCGTGGTGCTAAGCACAGGGGAACACTTTACTTTTTTTATTGGATATGGCGGCCAAAGTGGCCGCGAAAAGTCTAAAAATAACCCTTTCAGCTATTTTATTATGTTTTGGATCAAACCTTATGTCTTGGATGTGCCAGAACGTAACAGTAGTATCGAAAATAGTGTCAGAATAAGCCCTTGAAATAATAATAGTTCATTTTTGACAATCATTATACGTATGTACAGTGTGTTTCAAAAGTCTTGACACCATAAGACAACTGCGTTAGTAGTGCAGATGGTGAAAATGGAAAAAGGGGAAAGATGTTGGAAATATGAGGTTTTCAATATAATATAGTATAGTACAGCGTGTATCAAAAGTCCGGGAACACTTAAAAAAGTATTGTATTGTAACCAAACGAGTAGCATTACAAAGTAACAAAGTACATCATTGCAAAGAGTAAAGTTGTATTTTTTTTAACAACACTCACTTTACAAACACACTATGTGGGAACCATGTGTGACCCGACAAATGTAGACGCGATAATCGAACTCTTGCCACGCACGGCTCAACATGTCTTCCGGGACTGTGGCTGTTACTTGTACAATTCTCCTTTTGAGTTCCACATCATCACGTGGGAGAGGAGAGACATATACATAGTCCTTTACATAAACCCATAAAAAATCACAAGGGGTGATATCCGGGGACCTAGGAGGCCATTTTAACACACATTGGTTGGTTGCTCTACCACAACCTATCCAACGATTGGGTAGCTCAGCGTTCAGATATGCCCGGTGAAAATGTGGTGAAAATGTGGGGTGGGGGCGTCTAACTGAAAATAAAGTTGTCTGATTTAGTTTGCAACAATCTCATTAACCAGTTCTGCAACATCTCAAGGAAGGACTCTCCAGTTACAGTTTGTTCTGTTTGTTCAACAATTCTGATTCTGAAATCTCTTCGACAACACCTTATCAGCTCCATGAGGTCTGAAGTTATGGATATGTAGTTGTGTGACACAAATCATCAAAATCCAATGAGCCTTATGTATACCGAGGACCTAATGCCACCAAACAGTTTTTTCCAAAAAATAAAGGAAGAGTTGACAAAAATTGGTAGTATTATTGGTGTTGAGACCAAGAGCTCTATTATCTGCTGCCGAAGAGCAATTATATGATGCTACTGAGAAATGCCCACCGTTCAATTCATATTTTACAGATAATAATAAGAAAATTCATCACCATTACCATTTGACGGGATAAAATCTCGGGCAATTATGCAACATATGCAATCTCACAATACAGAGAAACACTTTTGTCCCTATATTCTTCCATAATGGCAGTCTTAATGATTTCCACCATTTGTTTAGGCATCTCGGTTATGATAGAGAGAACATAGATGTCTAAGCAAAGGTGTAAAGGTTCTTGGGGGTGCCACCATTAAGATGAGATTCCTGGACTCGATGCGATTCCTCTCTGCCGGTCTGCATTTTCTCGCCAGCAAACTATCCGATGACCAGATCCAAATCACAACCAATAGTTTTCCCGACCTGGGCATAGAACACATGGGACAAAAATGGTGTACCTATATGAATATGTGACTGACCACACAAAGTTTGATGATGAGTCTCTCCCTACTCAACAAGAGTTCTACAGCCAAGTCAGAGAAAAGTATATCACAAATCAGGATTACCATAATGTACAACTGATGTGGGGAAAATGAGGGTGTAGGACACTGGGAGACTACCATGATGCCTATCTAAAATTGGATGTGACAATCCTTGCCGACATATTTCAAGCTTTTAGAAAATTTCCCATGGATATCTATAAATTGGAACCAGCACATTTTTACAGTCTCCCAGGGTTTAGTTGCACGATCTCTTTTCCGATTTGCCACCGGCTCCCGAGTACAAGTGTTTTCAGAAATCAAAACAGGAAAATCTTCTGATGACTCTCTAGTTTAAAGAGAGATATGTCATCCATTATAAAAAATCTCAGATTCTTGATGGATAAGGGCGCCAGTATAGTGCAAATCCGAAGAGTCCTCAGATTCAGGCATTCGGAGTGGTCGATGCCTTATATTGAAACCAATACAAGACACAGAACAGCTGCCACTTCAGATTTGGATAAGGATTTCTTCAAATAATTGAATATTGCAGTCTATGGTAAGACCATGGAGAATATTTGAAAGTTTGTAGATGTGAGGCTGGTCTCTAATTAAAGTAAATTTAATAAATTCGTGGCAAATCCAAGATTCAAATCGCGCAAAATATATCATGAAGATTTGTCACTCTTCCAAATGGAGCAGGCAATACTTAATTCAACGAACCAATCTATGTGGGAGCTGCAATCCTAGATATGTTCAGGCTAAACATGCTGGAGCTCCACTATAATTCAATAAAGCCCTATTATAAGGATGTCACCGCTCTTCTGTATATGGATACAGCTAGTTTTGTATATCATATCAAAACACCTAATCTCTATGAAGATATCAAACACCCTGAGTTGCTCGAACGTTTCGACATACCTTCATGCCACCCTAGTTTTGGTATCCCCTCCCACAACAAAAAGGTGCCGGGCATTTAAAAATGAGAAAAGTAATTATATTACTATAAAGTTTGTCGGATTGCGAGCAAAGATGTATGCAATTAAATCAGAGAGATACACAATCAAAAAGCTCAGAAGAGCTCCAACCTGGAGCAGCGAACTGTTATGAGATTTTTCTTGAGTGAAGGCGTGAAACCGAAAAAAATGCATGGCCGTATGACAGTTCAGTACGGTGACAACTGTATGAGTCGATCACAAGTGTACCACTGAGCTAAGATGTTCAAACAGGGCATAATCAGTTTTGAAGATTCTCTGTGTCACTGCAATCACGGGAAGCAACATTGTTCAAGTGAAGGACTTCATACGGGAGAACCGGCATATTACTGTCAGTGAAATTCCTTCTCAGATGGAAATAAGTGTAAGATCAGCCCAACAAATCAGTCATGACATACTGAAAAACTGAAACCAGCCATTCTGCAGAGACGATGTGTTCTCGTGTCCACTGGTGTGCTTTTGCTCCATGACAATGCGAGATCACACACTGCCAGTGTCACATTGTCTACCATCGAGAACCTAAACTTTGAGTGCTTACCCCACCCTCTATATTCGCCCGATCTCGCACCTTCCGATTTCCACAAATTTGGCCCACTGAAATATGCACTACGTGGATTAAGGTTCCAGAATGACGACGAAGTCCAGTTAGCGGTTCATGAGTGATTACGCACGCGTCGAAAAGATTTTTTCCTGTGGAATCAGTTCCCGTATCAAGCGCTGGCGTAGTTGCATTGACCTAGGGGGAGGGGGATTATGTTAGAATAGAATAGAATACAATGGTCTTTATTTAAGCAGGCGTGTTTCGGCCTCATGGACCGTTCTTACAACCAACCCTTGTCAAAGATACAATAAATGAATAAAAACAAAAAGAAAGGAAAAAAAACACAAAATGATCATGATAATACAATAAAGATAATATAAAGATAATATAAATATTATACAATGATAAAATAATACATTGAACAGATTAGTATATATACTGTTGAGTAAAGATAAGTAATAAGTCTTCGGTAGTTCAATGTGTGTGCGGGATGGGGGGGGGGGGGGTAGGTCAGGTATGCATTATGTGATGATGTATAAGTGCAGATGCAATTGTTAACATATGAAGGTTAATGAAGTTTTTGGGACAATAGTAAGTTCTTCAAATTTTTCTTAAAACTTTGATGGCAAATGATGTATGTCAATGGTGCAGGCAGTTTGTTCCATTCCCTGATCCCTGTAACAATGAAGTACTTGTTATATGTGGCGGTTTTATGTTTGTGGATTTTTAGATTGTGCTTCTTGCGGATATTATGTTCGGCTGATGTTCTACGAGATCAGATCCTATCGGATAAGTATTTTGGGGAGCCAATCTTAAGTATTTTGTGCATCACGATGAGTATTAAGTATTTTCTTCTATTGTTAATGTTTAGCCAAGAAAGTTTCTTTAAATAGCGGGATACATGTTCCTTTCTGTTTAGGTTAAATATGAAACGTATAAAACAATTCTGAATTTTTTGAAATTAAAAGTTAGGCTCTGGGATATATTAGTGTACACTGTAACGCAATAGTCTAATGTGGATAGGACGAGTGATTGCATAAGACGATCTTTAACATTAACGTCCAGATTATGTTTTGAATGATACAAAGATTTAAGTTTCCCCATACAGTTTTTAACAATAAATTCGACTTGTGGCTCCCAATTTAAGTGTCTATGGAACACAATCCACAAGTTTTTGCTTGTATCAACTTCACTTAGCAGTATACTGCCAAGAGTTTGAGGAGAAGGTGCGTTTTTGTGAAGTTTCTTAAGGGTACCATGTTCCAATGATCATGAAGCAAGATTTTGATGGATTTAATTGAAGGGAATTTCTCCGTGACCAATTTGTTATAGCATCAAGATCAAATTGAAGTTTGCTCTTCACGTTATCGTAGTTTCTGTATTACACTGAATATAGATTTGCGAATCGTCAGCATACTGATGGTATTGGCAATATTGGACAGCGCGGTCGAAATCAGCTACGTAAATCATGTATAGTAGTGGACCCAATATACTTCCTTGAGGGACGCCTTGTTGAACAACTAACCATTTAGAACATGTGATTTCCGGTTTCCGATATTTCACACTTTGTTTCCTGTTGCCGAGATATGATTGAAACCAAATTAACGCGTTTCCGGTAACGCCATAGTGATACAGTTTGGCCAATAGCAATTCATGATTGATCGAGTCGAACGCTCTTGAATAGTCCAACAAGACTAAAAGCGTAACTTCATTTTCATCTATTTTTTTATTTACATTGACTATGAGTGCAAGTACTACGCATTTTTGTGAAACCAGATTGAAAGTGTGGTAGGAAACCTTGAATATGTTGAAGGATTTGTTCACAAATTACTTTTTCAAGTATTTTGGATATTGTGGATAAAATGCTAATAGGTCGTAGATCTTTTATTTCTGTGGGGTTGGATTTTTTAGGTATATATGTTACTTTGTATTTTTTCCACTCTTGAGGGAACCAACCTTTGGAAAGGGAAAGATTAATAATGAGCGTAATAGCTTCTAAGCAAAAGGGGATGCAATATTGTAAAACAGTTAGGTTTATGCCATCATATCCTCACTCTTTTGATTTCATTTTGTTATAAATTGTACGTACTCGTTCGCTACTTACTGCCTAATAGATAATCACGCAACAATGCAAAATGTTTTAATTGACTCGAATTCACAATGATTAATAAAGGGTTTTCCAATAAGGGCGGGTCGATGTTGAAATGGAATAAAACAAACTGTGTGTGAGGTATGAACGAAATTATTTTTTTATTTGAAAGGCCCATGTATGCCATTATTAATGGAATATAACATCGTTCAAATGTCCGCCGTGGCTTCTCACGGTGGCACGTATCCGAGTGGTCCAATTTTCAATGACTCTGCCGCATAGATATGGCTGAATTTGAGTGATGGCCTGGGTGATGTTGACTTTAAGGGCATCGGTCGATTGCGGCTTATTGCGACTTCAGTAAACCCCACAAGAAAAAGTCTGGCGAGGTCAAATCGCACGATTTTGGTGGCGAATTCACGTCACCTCTGCGAGAGATAACCATACCCTCAAATCGTTCATGCAGAATGTCCATCGTGGCGTCCGCTGTGTGGCACGTAGCGCCGTCCTGCTGGAACCACATGTCGTCTATGTCCATATCGTTCAATTTGGGTCAAATGAAATCGGTTATCATCGTTCTGTAGCGCTCGCCGTTGACTGTGATGGCCTCACCAACGTCGTTTTCAAAAAAGGTACGGACCAATGATGCCGCCGGCCCAAAATCCGCAACAAACAGTAACTTTTTGTGGATTGAATGCCACCTGGTGAACCTCGTGTGGATTGGCGTCGTCTCATATACGGCAATTTTGCTTATTAACATAGCCATTCATTCAAAAATGCGCCTCGTCGATAAAGATGATTTTTAGGCCAAAATTGGGATCCTCTTCCAAACGCTCCGAAGCCCAGTCAGCGAACAAACGGCGTTTTCTATGGTCATTAACTTTGAGCTCCTGGGTAAGTTGGATCTTGTACGGGTGTAGGCCCAAGTCCCGACGCAAAATTCGCCAAGTTGAAGTCTGCGAAAGGCCGAGTTCTTGTGCACCTCGAGGAATTGACTGCCTGGGGTTCTCCTGCACTCTTTCACAGACCGCGGCGATGTTCTAAGCCGATCTGGCGTTCCTTTGACGTACGGGTGTTGTCTGATTGTTTACCGAACCGGTCGTCTCGAATTTGGCTCCCAAACGTTGAAGAGTCGACTTTGAAGGGCCACCGCGTCTGCCGTAAAATGGGCGCAACGCGCGCAACGTTTGCACTAACGAACACTCATTTTGATAATAGAGTTTTATCATTTGGACGCGCTGCTCAATTGTGAAACTTGCCATGGTGATTTGGCATCAGTGCCTTAAAAAGAAACAACAGATTAGACAGACGCCACCAAAACAACATGGCCGCCACAGGCTGCCAATATCGACCCGCCTTTATTGGAAAACCCTTTATATACTGGACCTACATTTTTTAAATGCAAAATCTGGGTGACAAAAATGTGCCTCAACACAAAATCAAAATGTAATTTTCATTAAATACACTAAAAATGCTGACCAAAACCGACTTTATTATATGTTATGAATAACACTACAAACGAAATCCTCTAACAAGTTTTCTTCGGAATAATATTCACGAGGCTTTATAGGATTATCATTCACTACAATGCAATAACTATAAACATGAGATAAGCCTGAAATAAAGTGTTAGTATTCACCATAAAAGAAGTGCAGCAGGTAAAACGAAATACATATGTAAAAATAATGTGTTAAGTTTCTTTGTGAAAATTGACTGAGTGGTAGCACTAGACGCTTTTACATCAGGGGTCCCAGGTTTGAATACCGGCCTGGTCATTGGTGTTATTTTTGAATGTTCAATTTATCATATGTTCACTCATCTTCATTGTCGCGATTGCCCGAAAGTGGTAGAAAAGCGACGCTAAATAACAAAATTTAAAGTATATGTCAAAATTAAAAGGTGAGTTAAGAACTGATAGATAAGATGTATTTCATGAGCGATGTTCGATAGAAGTTCCGTTAAGATGTCTAACCTGCAGCAAGCATGTAGCGAAATTGTGCGAAAGATTGACGATTAGCTTCTATCGCATTTAATCTAAGCTCACACAAAGATAGCGACTGAGCAAGCCAGAGCAATGCAAAGCAAAGATAGCACTTAATCATTGAGAGAAGCAATGCATTTCAAGGCTGCAAATTTCTTCAATGTCATAGTTTGAAGTCTCAAATAATAATTCTTATGTGACGAATAGTATCATGTTGTAAGCCAGTGGGGATTTGAGGTGCTTTGCGTAATGTTGCTTTTCGAAATTATTTTCGTTGTTACCATTCTGGATATAGGCAGCATTTTACAATAAGTTCTTAATTAGTTTGGGTTTTTGTTTCAAGTCCATTTTATGCACAGATAGGCTAATCGGAACTTGGCCTACAGTTTAAAGTGGGATCCAAACCTTTATATATATCTCTATCGGGTGCGGAACCCAGGGCCTCTTGATTACAAGGGTTGACATTATCACTACGTCATCGTGAAGGCCCTTCGTAATGGGCCCTCGGCATGGATTAACATACAAATTCATTTTAAACATATTTCGGACACTAAATAGAGTTCATTATCACCACAGACTGGAAATTAGTTTCTTTGAGAAAATGCGAAGAATAACTATCGCTCTTCTCTTGTTACTATTCATTAGATTTTGTGATTTGATTTGTTTTATTTTACTTCGCTTCTTGTGCCACTTTTGGCTAATTTGCGAAGATGTGGATGATTGATGGTATGGTGAAATTGATGAATGGACACTCACAAATATCCATGCCCAGGCCAGGATTCGAACCCGGGACCCCTAGCGTCGTAGCGCGATAGGCTAGCCACTCTTTTTTTTTAATTTCCATTTTAAATCAAACAAATACAGTAATCTTTACAACTCTTACAGTTATGTTATTCAAGTATTACATTTAAAAAGTTGGCATAATGTGATTTTCTATAATCTAAAGACATTTGTTCATATTCTTGCATTAGAGTTAGTCCAAAGTCCAAGTAATTATATTTTTTTCCCACAGAAAATACAAACTTTAGGTATTGTGCTATTAACCACTGAACTGATTTTTGCTTTGTACTTGGAAACAAATGAAACTCTGGTAAGGTAATGTATTTTGCTGATACTTGGTTTGGTGAAGTGCGACAAATTCTGCTTAGCATTGTTCTTAATTTTGACCAAGCTGTGACTGTTTTCTTACATTCTGTTATCTTATGGATAATCGAATCTGGAACATGACAATTATAACAATTTGGAGAATTACTGAAACCACACTTATGACATCAACTTGCCGTTACAATTACTTGTTGAATCACTTTGTACCATATAGATAATGCCTTGTTCGTTAGATGTGTCGCCGTTACATTGTTCCATATTTGTTTCCAATTGTATTTGGGATTTTCTCTTTCGATTCGAACTGTTATTATATTTGCTTTAAGTTGCCCTCTGTAAATCTGTCTAACAGAAGGACTGTCATAAGTATGTTGCACAGTTCTATAAAATGTATGAATAGCGATCTCGGTATAAAACTTTAATTCTCTGGGAATGCTTTGTATGTAAATTGGTGTTATTAATGGTACATCTTTTAACACTGTAATTATTATTTGTTGCGTAGTGGAGTCAGTTATCAGTCGTAGAGCTGACAACTCTGCACTGTAAAAAGCCATGCCAAGAATCAGAAATATAAGGCCATGGATGTTCCCAAGGTAAAATATTCCGGAGGTAAAATAGTCCCCCGTTCGGATCTCCGGGGGACTACTTTGGGAGGTCCCTGGACTAAGGATAAGTTCTACATTAGGAATAAGGATATTAAATTAGGCACCTGGAATGTTCTGAGCCTTTACCTGCCTGGGGCATTTCAGTGTACAGTTAATGAGATAGTTAAGTATAAATTAGATGTAGTAGATGTCCAGGAAGTTAGGTGGTCAGGAGAAGGGAATTGTAAAACTAAAAATTATACTTTTTTCTATGGTGGTACTGAAAATCATAATTTTGGAACAGGCTTTTTCATAAATAATAGAATTATCTCGGCTCTTAAAACACTAGAATTTATTAGTGATAGGATATCATATGTAGTTTTACAGGGTAGGTGGTGTAAAATTATTTTAATAAACATACATGCACCAAAGATAAAGATGATAATACTAAAGATGATTTTTATACAGAGTTAGAACAGGTCTTTGATAAATTTTCTCAGTATGATATGAAAATTCTGTTAGGTGACTGTAATGCACAGATTGGCAAAGAAGAGACATTTAAACCCACGATTGGTAAAGAAAGTCTTCATGAATTAAGTAATGATAATGGTATAAGATTGATTACTTTTGTAACCTCAAAGAATTTAATTGTGAAAAGTACCACTTTTAAACATAAAGATATCCATAAATATACCTGGTCTTCTCCAGATGGTAAAACTCATAATCAGATAGATCATATCCTCATTGATAAGATAAGGCATACTAGTATAATTGACGTTCGTACACATAGAGGTGCTGACTCTGCCAGTGACCATTATTTAGTAATTGCTAAATTAAGAGAAAGACTCTCAGTGATAAATCATAAGCAACAAAATCTAAAAGTTCTAAAATTTGATACAGGAAAGTTTACTGATGAAAGAATTAAGAAAGATTACCAAATTAAACTGTCAAATAGATTTGATGTTTTGCAGGATTTAAATGATGATGAAAATATAAATGAAACAGACGTAAATAAAAATTGGGAGCACATACGTAATGCAATAGAATCAGCAGCTAAAGGAAGTATAGGATACCATAATCCGATAAAAAGTAAGCCATGGTTTGATAATGAATGTTATAATCTAATAGAAATAAGAAATCAGGCTAGACTTAGGTGGTTAGATAACTATGATGATACAAATCTAAACAATTATAATAGAATAAAGCGAGAAGTTAACCGCACGTTTAGAAGTAAAAAAAGAGATTACTTGAAAAGCAAAATTAACGAAATTGAAACAAACAGCAAAAATAAAAATATCAGAGATTTATATAAAGGTGTAAATGAGTTTAGAAAGGGATGGCAACTTAAAGTAAACTTGATAAAAGATAAAGACTGTGATTTTCTAGCTGACCCAAGCGATATTCTAAATAGATGGAAGAACTACTTTAATGACCTTTTAAATGTTCATGTAGGAGATAAATCAGAAGTAAATGAAGTACACACAGCAGAACCTTTAGTTCCAGAACCTAACTTGACTGAAGTTAAAGATGCTATTAAAAGGCTAAAGAATAACAAAGCACCTGGCATTGATTTAATACCAGCTGAGTTAATTAAATATGGTGGAAATTCATTAATATGTCAAATTCATAAATTAATTTGTTTAATATGGAATAAAGCAGAAATCCCTCAACAGTGGAAAGAATCCATAATGGTTCCTGTGTTTAAAAAAGGTGATAAAATGAACTGCAATAATTACCGTGGAATTTCTCTACTCTCAACAACATATAAAATATTATCTAACATTCTTTTAACAAGACTAACCCCATATGCTAATGAAATTATAGGTGATTATCAATGTGGATTTAAACGTAACAGATCAACTACAGATCAAATTTTTCACATCAGACAGACACTTGAAAAAAAGTGGGAATATAATCAAAATGTCCATCAGCTATTCATTGATTTCAAAAAAGCATATGATTCTGTCAAAAGAGATAAATTATATAATATATTAGTAGAGTTTGGAATACCTAAGAAGCTTGTTAGTATGATAAAAGTATGCACCAGTGAAACAGAAAGTACAATTCGTGTGGGTATTAATTTTGTAGAGATATGGAGATTATTAAACCGAGAAAACCTCGTCATGTTAATATTCACACTTGTTTATTTCCTGGACTTGTCCGACCAGCGAGTGATCCCAAGAATGCGCTAACTTGTAACTTCCGTTAAACAAGGAACTGGAAGGCAAACGCGTGGATCAAAACAAGATCTACCGCGTTCGAAAGGTTTAACAACCTTTCCAAGCCTAAGATGGTAAAAGCAAGCTCACTCCCTGAGTTCGCTCTCATTTGAACTACGCTTATCATCGACGTCGCTCTCTTTTGGATTTTGACACTCATCGACGTTACATGGATAATTAGTCTGATTACTTTACAACACATTACACTGCTGAACTACGACGATGGAACACGGAGTTACCGCTGCCTAGCATGCTACAAGCCGCACGGGATCGCTCGGTTTGGTGAGCTGAGGGTCGAAGGATAGAACCTTGGCACCTGTCACTATTCGGTCTACAAGAAGCATCAGGACAAGAACATCACACACCTACCAGATATGAACAAGCGTGAATAACCTTTACATCACTTTTGATATATCTACCCTCCTAATCGGAGCAGGTTCAGCCAACAGATATTATTAAGCTCTACCTAAATGTTTAAATGAAACTTACCTGTGACCTCAGATCCCAGGTAAAACAGGATTACAACAAATATGTCTGACAAATTTACAATTCATGATGGGTTAAAACAAGGAGATGCATTATCTCCATTGCTCTTTAATTTTGCCTTAAAATATGCTGTTAGGAAGGTAAAAGAAACTAAAGAAGGACTAAAATTAAATGGTGTGACTCAGTTGTTAGCATATGCAGATGATGTAGACTTACTGGGGGATGATGTGAATACAATTAAGAATAATGCTAAAATATTTTTCAAAACTGCTAAAGAGATAAGTTTGGAAGTTAACAAAGAGAAAACTAAATATATGCTTACAGGCCGAAACCAAGTGTTAGGTAATAATCAAAATCTAATTATTGATAACAACTCGTTTGAACCAGTTTCCAAATTCAAATACTTAGGAGTAATATTAACAAATGAAAATTATATTAAAGAGGAAATAAAAAGTAGGCTTAATTCAGGAAATGCATGTTACTTCTCTCTTCATAAAGTTTTGTCTCCTCGTTTAATATCTAAGAAACTAAAAGTTAAAATATACAAAACAGTAATTTTGCCTGTAGTATTATATGGATGTGAAACTTGGTCCCTTACATTGAAAGAGGAACATAAAATTGAGAGTATTTGAAAATAAGATCCTTAGGAAAATCTTTGGGCCTAAAAGGGATGAGGAGACAGGTGAGTGGAGAAGATTACATAATTTAGAACTACATAATTTGTATTCATGTCCAGATATTATTAGAATAATTAAATCAAGAAGACTTAGGTGGGCAGGCCATGTGGCACGAATGGGAGAGGAAAGAGGAGTTTACAGGATTCTTGTTGGGAAACCTGATGGTAAGAGACCTGTAGGAAGGCCAAGACGAAGATGGAGGGACAACTTTGAGATGGACCTAAGGGAAATCGGTAGGGATGGAAAAGAGTATATAGAACTTGCTCAAGATAGGGAAAGATGGAAGGCCTGTGTTGCTGCAGCCATGAACCTTCGGGTTTAAGAAGGCTAGGGAGTTAGTTAGTTAGTTAGTAGTGGAGTCAATTGGAGAATATGCCGCTGAAAGACCGCTTTGAATAAATAATGCTCTTGATTGTATCGCCACACTCTTTAAGTTCATACCTCCCCTCTTTTCCGGGAGATATAGCTCGCTCATGGCCACGCGGAACACCGAGTCGTGCCAGAGGAATTTACGAACCTGTTGCTTTACCCTAGCTAATTGCTTCGCTGACAAGGTCAATGTCTTGGATATTTACCAAAACTTCGATAAGGCGTAGATGTTTACGTATCTCACTCGCGATTTCAAACAAAGAAACCTGAGTTGATTTGCACGTAAAGTATATATAACTTTTTCAGTCACTATCCGACTATTATTTTCGATGGTATCTCGGATATTTTTATAAAAATGTATACCTAGTATTTTCACTTTCTGTGCTACACGTACACTAGTGTTATTACTAAACAAATTGTTGACTCCCAAAGGTAACAAAAATGTTTTCTTTAAATTTAGCTTTGCGCCCGATACATTTTCGAAGTATTTCAAGTACTTTTGTGCATTTCCCAAATCCCTTTCGCTATTTAACAATAACGTAATGTCATCCATAAAACTACTAACTTGAATCGTTTTAGACATGACAGAAATGCCCTCATTTCTCTCTTGTAATCTTTTAAGTAAGGGAACTAGTGTTAATACATATAATGCACTACTGAGTGCACTTTCTTGTAATACACCTCGTTTCATTTGAAATGTTTTCGTAAGACACCCATTAAGTTTTAGTTTTAACTTAGTGTTTCCGTACAAAATTTGTATCCATTTTATAAAGGTATCTCCGAAACCAAAAGCCCTTAAAACACTGTACATATATTTATGACTAACTCTATCATAAGCCTGTGAAAAATCCACTGTTAAAATTGCTTTGTTGACTTGCTGGTTTTGTGTTGTAATAATTTCAACACGTATAGTTTGTAATAAATGATTAATTGTTCTTTGAGGGTTACATGCATATTGTGTGTCCCCTACTAGTTTATGCATGTAAAGAATTAGGCGGATGTTTATGCATCTGCTGATAGTCTTGATATCGCTACTTAGAATTGTAATCGGGCGGTAGTCAGTAACCACTTTAGGTTTTTTTTTTTTGGAACGAAAACCACAATTCCTGTTCTACTTGAGGACCCTAATTTCCCACTCTGTAATACATTATTGACCCATTGCGTAAAAACATCCCCAAATAGATTCCAAAAGGTTTGATAAAAGTCTGATGGCAGGCCATCCTCTGCCGTTGATTTATTTCTGGCCGCTTTGAAAACTGCATTTCTTACTTCGGTGTTCGTAAAGGGTTTACTAATTTCCGTTCGCTCTTCTTCAGTTAATCTTTCTGTTACTTGGTTCGTAAAGTCCCAATTGGAGTCTTCGGAATTATGAGCTTGTCGCATTAAATTTAAATAATATTGTAAGAATATATTCTGAATTACTCTGGGATTAGTTGTAATCTTTCCTGTGTCGTCTGTTATCTCTGTTATTAGGTGACTTTTAACTTGTCTATGCTCTTGTAAAATATGATATAAATTTGCCTCTTCATCATTATCCAAAGGTAGCTTTTTGCTTTTAATTTTTACAATGTTTCTCTGCTTTCGGTGAAGAGAGAGTAATTTTGATTTCATCTCGTTAATGTAAGGCTTATTTACATTACCTTGTAATGCTAGACTTTGTCAATCATGTAACACGGCATAATAGAAATTATACATGTTGTTAAAATCTCTACTTTTTTCTATACTATACAGTTTACTAATATACCGAAATTTTGGTTTTACAATGAATTCCCACCAGTCTGTTAGGGTCTTACTGGGTGACCTACGCTTAACTAGCTCTAGCCAAGTGTTATTAGCAGTTCATAATTTTTATCCGCCAATACTGAACAATTTAGCATCCAGTATCCTCTTCCCATACATGATTTGTTTTGTTCCAATTTTATTTTTAATATTAAGGCACTATGATCACTGAAACAAACAGGAAACACACTTACACTTTATACATTTTCTTTATAACCCTCCGCTATATAAAATCGGTCTATGCGTGAAGAACTTTGAGTTGTAAAATGTGTAAATCCTGGTTGGTCTCTATGGTTACAAACCCATTCATCTTGTAACTTTAAGCCCATTGTTAATTCATATAGTGCCGGGGAGAAATTATAGCCTGGTTGTTGATCTTGCCCGGTTGTTGATCTTGAAATCGCCAGCCACTAACGCATTTAATGTATGCGATGTTAATTCTGGACTTAAGATTGTTGAAAAGAAATGGTCTCGTTCATGCTTATTATGACTTCCTGAAGGCGCGTATACATTGCATAAAAACAAAGGACCTAATTCCGCACTTATTAATCTTCCTAATGGGTGGAAGGTGACATTATGTAAATCAATTCTTTGATGCACCGCTATTGCTGTGCCTTGACATGTGGCAGTAAAATTATTATGAGCCTTGTACCTTGCCAAGGATGAAAAATTGTCAATGCCTACTTCTTGTAGGAAAGCTGTATCAATATCCAACTGTGACAGAAAATCATTTAACGCCATTAGTTTATTCTGACTTTGTAATTTGTTAAGGTTAATCGTTGCTAATGTAAATATGTACATTAGGGATGTCAGGATCTTATTTAAGCAATGCATTAATAATTTTTAGTACTTTATGCTTTGCAATTGCTCCACTTTTGACGCTGGGCAGACTCACTGATATCTCTTCGTTACTACCTGAGACAAGAACTGTAGGCATTTCTGTATCACTTGGTTTTTTGTGTCCCTGCCCCTATTAGTTCTAAACTTTTTTCCTCTTTTCCTAAAAAAGGGTTCGGTTGAATAGGGTTTTCTCTCTTGGGCTTAAGCTTTACTTCTACTGCTGTACTTACCACGTCATCCTTTTTTTGTTTCTTCGGACGTAAGGTCACATGGTCTGTAGCATTTTTCCTCGCATCCCTGGCGGATCGTGAGCGGGGTTTTTGGGGGTAGGTTCTGGAAATTCTGCTTCTGCGAACATCGAACTTGTTGGGATTTGGGGGTCTTGATTCGGGAATTCGAATAGGGTAATTGGAACTATAGATTCGTTCCCACTTACACTTTCACTTGCACTTTCGTGCACACTTTCCTTGTTCCCATCACTTGCATTATCTTCTTGCGGATTTAACTGTGGGGGTTTGTGGATCTTAGTACTTGCCTTGGTCTCGTTGTCTTCAGTGACTACCATATGCTCGTGTTGTTCCTTGTGGTCCTCTGGTGTAGCCTGTCGGTATGCCGGTACTGGTAAAATGGTTCGGGTATTCTGGTCTTGAGCAGTTGATTCCCTAGGAGGGTGTGAAGAACTGGGGAGTGTATTAACCACCGCTGCAGCGTATCAAGCAGTGCGTGTCGACTTTGCCACCCTATGCTGGCACTCGTGATGTAAGTGGTCCTGTGCATTACATCTAAAACAGAGTTTGGGTTGCCCTTCATACGTGGTCCAATAATGCTCTTCATTTAACATAATGTAAGAAGGCACCGGTTTTTGTAGGATGATGCGTACTATCTTCCTGTCCGTTCTGACTGGGTAGGGGAGAAAGGTGGAAAAAACTTCATCTCGTACTGTTTGTACTATTCCGTATTTGGATATTTTAGTTGTTATGGCACTGTCTGGTAATTCCAAGGGCACGAACGATTGTGACTTGTTTGTCTACTCTATGTACTGGTATATCATATTCTCCCGTGTCGTCTGTGAATACGAAAGTTCCTTTACTACGTGCTATTATTTCCGTGCAAAATTGTTCGGTGCTTACTTTAACAAACACTTGGTGTTTTACGAAGATACTCAAAACGTCCGCTACGCGCAATTTCACTACATCTCTCATCCATTCATGAATGGCGAGCGTTTTCTGTCTTTCCTGCACACGTGTAAAGAAAAATTGCAAAGTGTTTAACCTTTTGACCGGCATGTCTGAGAAATTACATACGTTTACTTAACGTCACTGATACTGAGCTGCTCGCTCTGCTGATAATATAATATTCACCTGTCTGTAGAAACTAATTCCGCGTGATGATTCTACTCTACTTGACGAATGTTCGGGAGCGCTCGCTAGACACGTCTGCTCTCTACCTCGCCTCGTCGCGGAATGAACCACTCCGCCACAAGGGCCAGCAACTATTCATTAAAAAATAAGAATTATTTCATTTCACTTTCAACGTCTATTATTGCTACTGATTGACGAAACAACAATGCTTCAACCTCAGAAGTCGACACCGAAGGTTAGGTTTTTGTTATTTCACACCATTGTTCTACCAGTCTCCGTTAATTTCGATAAGAGAGTGATAGGTGGAGGTGGGATGAAGACCAGGTTCTAAACCCAGCTATTCGAATTGAAACTCGGTACGCTAACCACGGGGTTGGCTTTTCAGTTCATAAAATCACTCTATCCGTCATTCAAATTACAGAGGTAGCAAAGCAAGGTAAAATAACGAAAACAGAAAACAAGAACATATCCACTTATCATCACCCAGCAAATCTACAAACAAACTTCTTCTGGCATTCGTTTTGCACAATGGCTTTGAGGATTAAAGATCGCCCACTTCCTGGTTCAGCTCGAGACAATTTAGGTGCCTTATCAAAGCTGCACTGAAGCACGCAGGGTTTCTAACTCATTTCGCCGTGGCTGGCCGTGGGGTCTACTATTACCTTTGCCGTTATTTGTACAAGAAACAGTCTCTAGTAGCAATTATGCATTTCACGCCACTAATCAATTCAGAAGTTTACAGTATGATATGCCAGATTTCGTAATTTTTTTGTTCCACACCGGGAGATAAAACAATCAAAGAAAAGATACGAGCAAATTCGACAATTGCAACATTAAGGTTTTTGGAACATATCTCCGTAGATGGCAACACTAGCAGGTCGAAATTTTGTCACCAAACGCAAGCAAGATGTGGCTAAGTATTGTCCATACATTTACGTGAAGAATCTTAAATCATGATTTTTTGGACTCTTGAGAGAATCGTAGGCTGCCATTGGGTACCCTGAATATTCTTCGTTCTCGCTTCGCCACTGTAGTGCCTGGTTCATTCAGCATGGCGTATTTATTAGAGCAGCGCGAAATTCATTGTTTAAGAGTATTTTACTACTCATTGTTACACTCATGTGCAAGAAGTTTTCCTGGAAATATACCCTGCTTCTGCTCTACCTCACAAAGCAACTGTTTAGCCACTACTGCGTCGATTTTGGGAAAGCGGAAGTGTATGTGACAAAATACGAAACTGTCACCCATCGGTTTTAACCCTGGCGGCAGTGGGGATGTGCGTACATGTCTGGAACAATCTGCAACCAAAAGCTTGAACAAACTTCCGTCCCTAGCAGACTTGTCCCTTTCCAGTGCTTCTAGGGCTGTGATGAAAACTACCCTAAAACCATATCGTGTTGGCGCTGTCCAAGAAATGCGGAACCTTGATAAGGATAAACGCTTGAAGAATTGCACCTGGTTTCGATCTCTCATCATAATTCTTTATTTTGTTTTGTTTCACGGATGAACCTTAGTTCCGTTTGAATGGTTATGCTAACATTGTGGCGACGATGGGGACAGTTGCCCCCAGTTTCCGTCACTCCGCTGAAAATCCTCATGCCAGAAAACTTTAAGTTTGTTACACTGTGACATATGAGTATTGCGTTTACTATTGTTGTCAGATTGTTTCTGATTACAGACTTGACAACATTTGATTGATGGATTGATTCGCTTAATTTTACTTCGCTTTTTGTGTCACTTTTGGTTAATATGCGAAGATGGGGATGAGTGATGATATGATGAAATTGGTGAATTTACACTCACACATTTCCATGCCCAGGCCAGGATTCGAAGCCGGGACCCCTGGCGTCGTAGCGCAATGTCCTAACCACTCCAGCACCGGGGCCGCTCACTTGACAACAATCAACAATATTGAACACCAAAAAAATGATCCCACATATTCTTAAGAGTTAGTATTCATTGTTGAAGATCAATTCTCAGATGTGTGTTCAGCACATTAACAATGTTTATACAATATTGTAATTGCTTTTATTTGGATAAATGATAACATAAATTTATTAACCCAGTGATAGCGTACATGATTGGTTTACTGATTTAATCGGAACACTTAATGTCCAAATTGTAATAATAATATAAAAGTAAACGTGTAGCAGCCGCATTTATGACTTGCCCTAAGCATTTCGTAACAAGCTTCCGTCAGCTGTGTTCGAATGGCAGGGTTGCCAGGTGCGGAGAAATTTTAACTTAAAAGTCAAATGTCGACCCGAAATTATGATTTTCATTTTTAACGGAATGTATGGGCAATACTTAGGCGCATGTTGCATGCGTCTGGTGACAAAAGGTCGTCCTGCTAATGTTGCCAGCTACGGAGAAATGTCCCAAAAATGGCACCTTTTCACTCAACCCACAACGTCGCCAGTCATAAATCCATCAAATGCTGTACATAATCAATATTGGTAGCAAAGGACAGAGTGGCATGACAACACTCATCAGACGTATAATTAAGACTCTCCGATAATTTCTAAGAAAGTTTTCTCACTCAAAAGTGAATTTCTAGAAAAAAATTAACGCTGCTTTCCGCCAGTTCTTAATTTCATTAATTTTCTGTATGGAATAAATTGATAATGTTAAGCATTGAAAGCATCGACCTATTCTTGGAAAGGGGTAATACTATACCGCGTTTGTTACAACCTGTCCCGGTTCCCGCGCTAGCTGATCGCTGGCTTTTCTCGGTCCTGGGGAAAGTCAAAGCCAGGCAACCAATTAAAATGCGCAACGTGGCAACAGCGTCTACGTAAGCGCCTCTCTTCTGGCTTCCATTCGCTCCTCGCTGTCCAGCAGACTATTTTTTCCTCGTTTCTCATTGGCACCGAAACTGTCTAGCGATCCCTAGCGCGGGAAAAAGGACAGGTTCTAACAAACGCGGTATGGAGTACATTTGCAACAAATTTGACCCTATGCACCGGGGGTCGGAAATCAATGGGTTTCGAGTTATTGCACTTTGTAGATTTTCGTGACATATTCCGACTTGCGACCAAAAAACTACTAATTGTGAAAAAACTACTACACCCTGGGCACTTAATCAACATGCTGCTAACAGCTGACGAATGAGTGACTACTGGGAAAAAAAAATCATGCCAAAATTCCCATACCCACAGAAAAAAACAGTCATTGGAGCACACGTCATGAAGAAATTTGGAAATTATCGTTTAAATCGAAGAGGATTACTAAAAAAAATGGTAACACACTTAGCGTAAAAATTACGGAAAGAACTTCCTCGTTTCATAAGCTCTCCAAAAACGATACAAATGTTGTCAACTGGCACACGGGTTGGGGGAAAAATCTGAATAGAGAGCGGAGAAAGCGCGTTGTAGACCTCTTCGTACAGTGAAAAGAAGTTGTCGGTTGTGAGAAATAAAGGAACGAAAATGAGTGAAATAATAATGTTATTTACCATTTTCATGATTCCAGGTTGTCAGAATTAACTGTTACGAAAACTAAAAATCCTGTTCAAATTGCCTCCCCGGTTACGTATGCAAGCACACAGCCTGCGGCGTACTTCAGACACAGTCACTCGCGTTGACACTCAAGTCTCTTATGTATTGGGCGGCTGTCACAATTCTCTCTCTGAACTCTTCTTGGGAATCCATTGGTGTACTGTAGACTAACTCTTTCATGTGACCCCAAATGTAAAAGTCGCATGGCGTCAAATCCGGACTCCTCGCCGGCCAGGGGGTCGGGCCGCCTCGACCCATCCATCGCATGGGATAATTGTCATCCAACCACTGTCGCACACCCCGGAAATAGTGAGCTGGCCAGCCATCATGTTGGTAAATCATACCCCTTTTAGTGGCGAACGGTACATCCTCCAGCAGCGTCGTAAATTCTTCCCTTAGTTTTCGTAGGTAATGCCGTTTAGGTTTTGTGGCAGATAGAACGGCCCGATCACATGATTGTTGATGATTCCCTTTTAGTAAGACTTTTCTCTGTAGATTTTCTGAGTTATGACCAAAAATGCGCATTATGAAAATTCGTAATACCATTGCGGTCGAATCTGGATTCGTCCGTTCACAGAATTCTTGTCAGATGATGGGAGTCTACAATGCGCCTTCTACGCTTTCTATTCAGATTTTTCCTACCAACCCTTGTGCCAGTTGACAACATTTGTATCGGTTTGGAGAGCTTTTGAAACGAGGAAGTTTTTTCCGTAATTTTTACGCTAAGTGTGTTACCATTTGTTTGAGTAATCCTCTTCGATTTAAACGATAATTTCCAAATTTCTTCATGACGTGTGCTCCAATGACTGTTTTTTTTTCTGTGGGTATGGGAATTTTGGGAATGATTTTTTTTTCAGTATTCACTCATTCGTCAGCTGTTAGCAACATGTCGATTAAGTGCCAAGGGTGTAGTAGGTTTTTAACAATTAGTATTTTTTTGGTCGCAAGTCGGAATATGTCACGAAAATCTACAGTGCAATAACTCGAAACTCATTGATTTCCGACCCCCGGTGCATAGAATCAAATTTGTTGCAAATGTGCTCTAGTATTACCCCTTTCCAGGAATAGGTCGATTTACTAATCACCCTGTATATATATAGTACATACTTATATACATAATACTAAAAGTAATTATTCTATTATTTAATTAATTTATTAGAAAATATTTACTCAATTATGAAAGACTGTGTCATGTAGTTGCGTAATGTAAATTTGAAAATCACAAAAAAAGCATTACTCCTTATTGGAGCTCCAATGTTTAAAATTTAAAAAAAAATATATAACATTTCATATAACTTTTACGGTTTTATCGCATATGAAAGCAAGAACTCTACCGCCTAAAATGATGTACAACAAATGGCATTAACTATTTATGAATTCATGCACATTAGAACATGTGACGGAAAATATTTCCTTCGGATTTATTTAATGATTGGGAGTCAGTTGATATTACTTGCGGAAATTTATCCTTGTATAGGTGGGCTTAATGTGGAATCAAGATTCGCACAACTGCCATGTTTGCAGACAACTTTATTTGTCCTTTACAAGGAAATATGCACCATGTAGCATTCGTTACATCGACACCAACTGCACGTTTGATTCAAATCATAAATGTCTGTGTTAGTTTATTCCGCCCACCCGCGTCAATTAAATATGCTTACAAAAAATTACACCAATCATGGCTGTTCGAAGCCAGAATGCATTGACTTGTGGTGACGTCGTCACTTCGGATAGCAATCAATGGCCTTTCCAAGGGAGGTGGATGGGGGTCAACCCCAACCCTTTAGAGCCCAGAATTCCTTAAAACAAGAACGTCAAAAGGCGGGAAACGATTGTAAATTGAGGAATAACTACTGAAGAAAGTACATGTTACATCCCCCTTTTCAAAGTCAGAAAAAAGATTTGTTTCTACTACTAAGCAGTGGCGGCTCCTGGTCTGGATCTATGAGTGTGCACTTCAGTCTATCGTCCAGAAGTGTTATAGCACCCTTGTGAAATACTCACACACGTTTTTGCGTACATAATGGAGCTTAATTTAGTGGCAACCCAAGTTTTGATCATCTTTCAGTGAAAATGAGGATATGACAGAGTTATGCGTATTTCATGATTTATTTTAACACGGATTTTTTTACATATTTCAAATATTTCGAAAATTATCCAGCCACTCACGAGAATAGCGATGTTATTGTGCAGTATGTATTTCAGCATTCGATAACATGACAAAATCACTCCAAACATAGAAATACCGATGTAAAATATCAATACTATTGTTGATTTCATAAAAACTTTCTCCCCCGCTCTGCTGATATTAATGAAAAAGGAGAATAATAACATTGGTGTACACCAAAGAAGCCGTTCCAACTACCACATGGAAGAAATTAGTTGTAATCTATCTACACTATTTGGAAGAAAGTCATTGGACACCACATGTCAGCGGATATCATCATTTGTCTTGCCATCAATAGGTGGTCGGTCCGCCTTTGGCAGCGATAACAGCAGCCACTCGTCGTGGTAAGCTTGGCACAAGGTTGTGTAGTACGCCAAGTGGGATATTCTGCCATTCCTCCTGCAGTACAGTCACCAACCCTGGAAGTGGACAAGGGCGAGGCGATCGCGACATCAATCGTCCCTCCAGTTCGTCCCATGATCTTTGATAGGGTTGAGGTCAGGCCTCTGAGCAGGCCAATCCAGTCGGGTGACATTATTTTCTGCATACCACTCTATGGTAGCCCTCGAAACAAGACAAGTCGCATTATCGTCCTGGAACACACAGTCTTAGTTTTCATAGAAACGCCACAACGTGGGGAGCATGGAGTTGTCGAGAATATCTCGGGAGGACGCAGACGTCATATGGCCATACACCGGCACCAGTTGGCCCACGCCATGCCAGCTGAAATAACCCCAGAACATGATGCCGCCACCACCATATTTCACTATGGGCACTACACACTCGGGTAACAGACGTACTCCGGGTAATCGCCATACCCACACTCTCCCATTTGATCGAAACAGTGTGAAGTGTGATTCATCGCTCCATAGGACCTTCCGCCATTGCTCCACCGTCCAGTTTCTCCGCTCTTTACACCAGCGTAGTCTCTGCCGTTTATTGTTTTCCGTTATCAGGGGTTTGTGGGCAGCGGCTCGACCATGATAACCATGCGGGTGAGCCTCCTTGCGAAGTGTCTTGGTCGGAACAGTCAAATTGGTCGCAATTTGAAACTCTTCTGCAATCGAATGCATCAGACGGGTCCTGTTTTTCCGAATCTGCCTCTTCAGTACTCTCCTGTCCCGGTCGTCCAATTTCGTAGGTCTTCCACTTCGTGGTTCAGTGCTGCAGCGTCCCTTTTCTTTGAACATCTTGATGACAAAGGCTACAGTTGATTTAGGGACCTGTCGGGCATCAGCTATGCTACGCATACTCTTGCCTCATATGGAGCAGTCTACTATGATCCCTCTTTCAAACTTGCTGAGCTCTTTCCTGTCCGTCATTTTATCAGCGAATGATCTGAGAAGCCTCCTCCTGCCGTACATATACCCGTCTGTACTCTCTTTTCCATAAGGAGTTCGTCTCAGAACTGAAACCGAGGTGTCCACTGACTTTCTTCCACACAGTGTAGCTGTTGTTCATTTCTAATGACAGACTGACCAAACAAGCGAAATCAAGAGAATAATAAATGGTAAAGCAAATAACAGTACTCACTCAGTTCACACTGCACAGTTTCGTAATGGTAATTTTCCTTCTCTTCCGGAGTAACCGTATAATACTGCGGTTGCTAAAGGCTTTGTAGCTACTTCCCTCCAAAAATTCAATAACGTTAAATATTAAGTCTGCTTTCGGTATATACAGTTTCACTATTCATCATGAAATCAAACACTTTGCACTGAAACAGGAACGACCTTTTGACAGCGTTAAACAAGAAAAGCAGTAAGAGTCACACAAAGCAAAATAGCTACCTATTTGATGCACGCTCCCTCCCCGAGGGTTGATAATTGAGCAATAGAGCCCGTTTATTTTGACCAAGGTGCACGAAGCAAAGGCATGCTTAAAACACCTATTTTGATTTCAGTTGCTCTCCCCCTCTCCATCTTTTCTTTCCCTGTTATGCTTGGAACAATATAACATCAAAGTGTCCCTAACATCCCTCAATTTGCGATAATGTATGGGTTGAATCGACTCCGTCATACAATCTACAATCTAGTTGTCACAGGATATAGTTTGCAACACTACATTTGCTTGCACACAGATCGCTGCGTTCCCGACCATCCTGAATGATGCAACCTCCCCCTCACGGCTTTCAAGCCAAAACACCCTATCAGCATCCTCTACGCGACTGCTGCAACAGCGTCATAGGGAGCGAAACTACCATTGTGTTCAACCCCGATAGCGGCTTGGTCTACGCGAGTTCATATCACTGATCGCAGTCTCTTCCACCATCTCTCTTGGTGGAGTGGCGTGGGAACACATGATGTTTCAAAGGAGAGAGAGTTTAATAAATAAGTATAATAATAATGATTTGCATTACAGATTTATTTGGGTGTGTACGTGCGAATAGGCAGAAACCGCTGCTGCTACTAAGTCAGAAATCTGGGGTTCGAATCCTCGCCTACTCATGTGTGTTCATTGTGTGTGGACCTTCTATCATATTATTATAGCGATAAGCCATAGATGTCAGAAAATCGAAGTAAAATAAACCAAGTTAAACAAGCAATCAATGATTTGATTTGATTTTTGTTACTTAGCGTCGCATTTTGCCACATTAGGTTAAACGCACAGATGATACAATCAAATTGGTGAGGGAAACACACAAATAACACTTATGCCCAGATCGGGGTTCGAACCAGGAACTCGTGCTGTCCTAGCGACCTGTTATAACCCCTCCCTCAATGACCGACGTCTACCGATAGGAAAGGCGAAAGAAATACGCTAACATTTGGATACGTGGGTATCGGTAAAGCAAACTGCAAATTTCCTCAGTGGTATATTCAATTGAAATTTTGGAACATCATCTTTGTATATGATTGTTTTCTAAAAATAAAATCATTAATATATATCCCTAATCTCACGATGGCGTTACTGAAGGATCCGTGTTCGAGCCCTGGCATGTACATGGGTGTATCTCTTGTATTCACCCTTCACACGTGTAATTGAATTTACGTTCATCGTCATGACGGAAATTAGGTAAAGTGATGCAAGAGCAAGTTATAAAAAATACAAATAATTTCCTTCCATTGCATTTGCAGGGCACTGAAAAATCTGGAGTCCAGAGTTCTCTGTTCATAATTGTCCCTCATTACTACCATAAGCTCAATAGCTACTTATTATTGTGATTAAATCTACATAGCTAGGAAAGAAGTGATGAGAGGTTGCAAAGCTTTAAAATATAAATGGGGATAAACTGGTAACCAAATAAGTAGGTATACCGGGTGGTCCATTTATAATGATAGTATGGAATATCGCATGCAGAATGCATACAATCCAAAACTTGCACAGAAAAAAGTTTGATACTATTGAGGGAAAAAGTCAATGCCGCAAAATGTTCATACCCGCCACACACTCCTTAGGGGGGGTTAAATGTGAAATTTCAAATGGAACACTCCCATTCGTTTTACATATTTGAATTCCGTGTTGAAAGAGAAGTATTGTTTGTTCGAAAAAAATTGTAAAAAATTGCAACTTTCGAACATTAATAAACATTTGGTAGCTTCAGTTTCATTTTGTTCTCTTTATGTAATAACAGTTTTCGTTTCCGTTGAAAACATTGCAAAAACAAATTTTATTCAAAAAAGTGTGCAATGAATTCGGCAAAAGAAAATTGTTTGCATTTTATGCTTTTGTGTAACAATAAATAATATTAATTTGTTCCAACTCTTTGGTATGAAGGAACAATTTCATACGAACAACAGAATTAAGTATGTTGTTGAGTTTCGTGTTCGTTCTGTTCTTCTGTAATCCAGGAAATGGAGTTAAGAATAAGACTGAAGTTCAAACACAATCAAAAGTGTATAATTTACCAGCACAATAACAGAATAAGTACAACAACTTACATATCGGTATAAATGAAAGAAGTCTCTTCACGAAGGACGGCCATGACTTTGAGGCATACATGACAGAAACTTTAACACGGACTGATGAGAAATAACACCTAATAACCAGTTGTAATATAATTAAGCCTTGTTTCCATATTAAAAACACTAAGTTGCTGACCAAAGCAGTTTATTAAAATAAAAAACACTTAACAGGTAATGTTTCAACCGTGTATCAGGGTCTTCCTCAGACAAAGAACTAAACTAAAATGATGAAATCTTAGCTACACAACAACAAATCAAGTTGACAGTCCTTATCTAGGAAGATTTCTCCAAAGGAATTAAACATATCACCTCCTGACAGTTGTTGACTAATGGGTCTACTACACTGACAGGTGATGGACAGGTCAAGATTAGCAAGAGTCTAGAACCACCTGTTTACCACTCACCCACCCCTCTTGCCTTTTTGGATATGGATGAACACCTCCTCCTCTGGTCTCTTTCTTTTCTCTTCTTTCTTCCTTGTTCATACTTCTTTTTCCCTCATTCCTTTTCTTCATCCTTTTAACTTTCTCTAACACACTCTTCCATTCCTTGTTTATCTTGAATCCTCCATTCCAATTCATGATGTCTTCTCCTTTCTTTTCTATTTCTTTGGCCTCCTTCCACTTTCTCACTAGATCTCTCTTTTCTTATCCTATTCGCCTAGCCGAATCCCATTCGACTTCATGTCCTGTTTCTCTAGTGTGTTTGAATATGGCATTCCTGTCTCTCTTCAATCTCACATCTTCCATGTGTTGATTTAACCTGTCTTTACGTCTCTTCTTCGTTAACCCTATATATACACTTTCACATCCTCTGCACTTCCCCTCGTAGATAACCCCTTCCTCTTCTTCCTCTACCTTTTCTTCCTTCTTCTTGCTGGCTATACTTAAAATAGTGCGTCCTCCCTTCCCGTAAGTTCTTATACCCACTTTCCTAAGCACTTTGCATATCTTCTCTGTGGCATCGCCCATACTTCTTATACCAAACTATCTCTCTTTTTCTTTTCCTTTATTCTCTTCCAGTCATCTCTCTTTTATCTCTTTCCTTCTTCTGTTGATGTTGTGTCTGACATTCATTTTCATAGCCATTCTCTTCTACTTGTTCCCACAGGCTATTAATCTTAGTTTCTTCTTTCTCTTTCTCTGTGCATATCTTCTTTATTCGGTCTTCCATGTTCCTTATAAAATTTTGTTTAGTTCCATAACCCACATCACTTCTTCTGTGGCAGAACACTCCTGCCGAACATTTCTTTTGATACCATGTAGCCAGAATCCCCATTCCTCTCTTCTTTTTCATCTCAAAATCCAAGAAATTTAATGTTCCTTCCTGTTCCGTTTTGAGCTCAAGGAATATCCCTGCACTCTCAAATTCTTCATCTTTGTAAGGATCATATAATGATATAATGTGGGTACTAAGTCTTTAGATAGCAGATCCTTGACATCCTGGAAATCCTTCTGATGAACATCTGTCCATGACCAGCGCACCCCATTCTTCAACATATCATATAAATTGGCAACACAGTAAGCTAGGTTTGGCAGGTAGGAAGCCTAATACGTGACTATACCGAGAAATCACTTCAATTCGCCGACATTAGTGGGTGGGGTACACTGAATTATTTTTATCAATGTTTTCTGCCAGAGGACGAATTCCCTCCTGTGAAAGAGAATGTCCCAGACATTTCACACTTTGCACGAAGAACACAGACTTTTGTTCATTTATGCGGACGCCATAATCGGAGAAAAGATTCAGCACCTTTCGTGTGTTATCACAACACTCCTCAAGATTAACTCCTCTTACTAAAATGTCGTCTTGGAAAATGGAAACCTTGGCTACACCCATCAATATCTGCTCCATTGTGGCTTGGAAAATGGCACTGGCAGAGTTTACTCCGAAGGGAAGCTTCAACTGTCTGAAAAACCCGAATTCCGTGTTGAAGACAAGGACCTTCTGAGCCTGTACAGATACGCGTAACTGAAGGTAAGCCCTTCGAAGGTTAAATGAAACGAACCAACTGCAACCAACCATCTTCTTGAAAAGGTCCTGCTGCTGCAGTGGCAATTCTTCTAACAGCTCTGGCAGAATATTTACTAATAACTTTGTGTACTTTTGTTCATTTAATGTGCCTTGAATGGAATATGAATTTGAATTTTGAATTTGAAGTTAAAATTTTGGGAGCCACAGCACTTAGGCTATTTTGCTCCCGTCACATTATACGAGGGCCAGCCCATTATCATTCATTACAAATAACAACTCTAACGTTGCATAACTAAAATTCTTAAAATCTTCTGACTTCTGTTAAAAGCTGAGGCTGTAAATGGGCACTCAGCACACACAAGGACAAAAAACAGGACAACACACACAAAATTATACTGGCCATAGTGCCAGTCGCCAGAGCCTCGTTAATCTTTAGTCCAGGGTGCACTACGTGGAAGTGAGTTTGACTTTTGGGCGCCTACGCGGAAGGTACCCCTTAAATGAAATATGATCCAATCAATCGGCTTCCAATTATTCCGCACAAAACATTGACACTCCAAGGTCTTTGTGTTCAACTTCTCGAATCCAATGCGGATTTTCAACAGACCAATAATGCATATTGTGTCTGTTGATATGTCCATGGTTGGTGAATGACGATTCGTCAGAGAATAACACCGATGAAAATAATTGTTCATTCATTGGCATCTGTTGCAGCGGATAATTGCACAAATTTAAACGATTTTGAAAGTCCTCGCCATGAAATTCCTGGTGCAAGGACATAAGGTACGGATGAAACTTGAAATTTCTCAAAATTTCCAGAGTACTGGATTTAGAATTTCCGGAACCTAGGGATATTTGCCTTGTGCTGATGTGGGGATTATAAGCAACAGCATTTAAAACATTAATTGCAGCCTCTTCATTCGTAACATTTTTCCTCCTGGTCTTAGATTTTGGATGAATAGTGCCAGTTTCCGTGAATTGTTTCACTATGCGGTAGAAGGTTGCAATGCCTGGAGTATCTCTGTCCTCGAATCGATTGCTGTACACAGTTCTTATAGCTTCAACATTTTGATGTGCTTCACCGTAAAGCGGAATGATATCAAATTTTGCTTGTATTTACAGACGCACCATTTTACAAAATTACTTCTCAATTCGACAAACGTGATACTACTAAATCATTGGTACCGTGGTAAGATACAGAGAGACATTTACATTATTTCACTCCAACACAAATATGGTATGGGTAATCATATCTCAGATTCTTCGTAGATTTAATAAAACATATATCACGTTTTCACTAACACAACGGAAGCATGGTGTTGAACGTCTTTGAAATATTGAAAGACTTATCCCTTCAAATCCATAGGTAATTCAAAATAAATAACTGCACATGACAATTCACAATTCCCACTATTTCAATCTTCACGCCCGAACCTCCTGAAAATAAAAAGAAACACCATCGTAATTTCCCATGTAACCAAACCTGCAAGAAATGTACATAAAGGTTAGTCTCTATCTTGACATTATTGGTGATTGGACTGAACATTAAGAAAATCTACGTACATCACAGAGTCCAAGATTAATAACAATAAGAATTGGAACAAACGGAAAGGTCATTAAGAAAACAAAACAGTCAAATTTGTATAAAGGGCAACGACGTGTCATACACATCATCACTTACTTCACAATTGGCAGGTTTCTCGATTTTCTGGTTCACCTTGACTGCCAACAGAAACATGCACACAGCCACAACCTCAATGCAACTTGTACGAAAGCTTACGCACAAATGATGCATGCCAAGCGAAATGGAATGCTGCCTGGATATCTTTCCGCAGCAGAACAGGATGATCTTGGGTGTGTCTACAAAACCCTGTCATCAAACAATTGTTCCAACAACGCCAGAAAATGAAACTGAAACTAGCAAATGTTTAAAACTGTTCGAATGTTGCAATTTTTTTACAAAATTTTTCGAACAAAAAATACTTCTTTTTCAACGAGGAATCCAAATATGTAAAACGAATGCGGGTCTTCCATTTGAAATTTCACATTTACCCCCACCCCCCTAAGGGAAATGAAATGAAATTTTTGCGGCATTAACTTACCCCTCAATAGTATCAAACTTTTTCTTCTGTGCAAGTTTTCGATTGGATGCATTCCGCATGCTATATTCCTTACTATCACTATAAATGGACCACCCGGTATGTATAGATTGACCGCCATCTTTTTGATTGTTTATGATCCTTTTGGTTATCCACCATTTTTTGGTTAAAATGCATTGGTACGAAATTAACCTCACTCTACACCTTGTGGAGCGTTGAACAAACCTCACCAGCGTCTTGAACTGTCATAACTTAACCTAACCTACCTGATTGTACGCCATCATCTTTTTTTGGTTGTATAAACAACTATCCTTTTTGGCGATGGCCATGACTAATAATATTTTTTTTTAAAAAAAAAGGCAGGAATCTTCTGATTGATCCAGAGAGAGAGGGAGGGAGAGAGAGGAACCGATCGTACTATGATTGGCCGAAAATTTAATAAATAAAACTACTATATATATAAACCTATTATATTTTTTTTAGAGACAGTCAATGTTATTGACCTAGAGATTGTGTGTTCGTTACGGTCTTTCGTGATATGACTAAACCCCTTCACTTTTTTAAACATATATGTAGAGAGAGAAAGAAATTAATAATAAATATTAAAAATCCTAGAATTTGTAATTATATTCACCGATTACACTGATGAACAAATTCAAACTTTTTTTTGCTCCTTTGAACGAAAATAGGCGATTATTTATAATTCGACCCCGCTGAATCCAAATCTGAAAGTAGAAATGCTGTATCACCTATCGTTTTCCCTGGATCTTCATTTTTTGTTTTTAATAAAAATTTAATCCTCTTTGTAATAATACATCGAAATTTGAAATAATTTTTGTTTGTTTGCTCATGAAATAAGATTTAAATCTTGAAGTGAATAACTATGAAATATAAAAAAATTAAAAAATATATATAGGACCGATTTTGACTGTTCAAATAAGAAATTTCATGCAAAAAAAGGAAACAAAAACACATTTTTACTCACATTTTCAAAATTTCTTTCTTGAACTCTGCCGTTTGTAACTGCCACCAGAAACCTCTTCCTTAAGGTTCCAACAGTAGTCTGCTAACATGTTCTGTACCGATTTTCCTGCATATCGTTTCTTTATGACAGAAATATTCTGGTGAAATCTCTCGCCGCATTCGTCACTAACCACGTCCAATTAAGGGGGGGGGGAGTCCAAATGCGAATGTAAAAAGTGAATTTTCAAGGACATATTGCACCCCATGCGCTGATAACACTTCAACAAGTTCTTAACAAGTTCCTTGTAGTTGTCAGCTTTCACATTTCCAAGAAAATTACAGCATACTTGTCTGAAAGCTAACCATGCGCATTTCTCTCTTTCTGTTAGCAATTGCACAAAGTTGTCATCATGAATGATCTCACGGATTTGCGGCCCAATAAATATGCCTTCTTTTAACTTACTATCACTGAGTTTAGGAAATGATTTTCTCAAGTACCCAAAACCCTCACCGTGTTTATCCAAAGCCTTAACAAAATTTTTCATCAGCCCTAACTTTATATGCATCAGCATAATTGAGTTATAATATATTTCTTTATAAAAAAAAACAATTATGAATGCTCTAATCGTTTTGTTAAAAATACAACTTACACTTCACTTCACTATATACAATATTACATTCACAATTTTACGAACATACACAAACATAAAATACGTCTACTCGCGAAGTTATCGGAAAGGAAGTTAAGATTCGACTAACCCACAAAAGAACAAATTTTAACAGAGAAACAGGAAATTACTCTACTGCCAGATGTTTCATCCACGAAATATTAAGTGCCAGTCACAAGGTGGCTAAAAGGTTCTTATCCATTTGCTAGGAACCAAGCGTTAAGCCGTATGCGGAGCAGGAGAGGGAGAGACCTGAAACCATAAAACTATAAAATGTGGGTGTTCTGCAAAAACTTTAGGTGATACAGGAAAACGAATGCGATATTCGTTATCAGCACATCTGAATACATAAAGATCACTTAGTTTTATTTAAAGGAGTATTTCATTGTTTATCAGTGTTATTGATAAGAAAAATGTAAATTTTTGATGTTGAGTTTGCAGCTTCGCAACAAGCTTTGGGTAGGTCATGGGGGAAATAAACGTGATCGCGTGCCTCTATAATTAGTCTCTTCCGTTTGAAATTGAAAAAAACACATTGCGGAAGCAACTCGTTATCCACATTCAGGGCTTGCATGTTTCTGTGTATTCCAAAGTGAAAAAGAAAGAAAAAAAACTTGAACCTCGGTTAACCTTTCCAAGCTTAAATTACAACTTCTTTCTTCTTTTTTTACAATTATTTTAGCAGAGTATAGGCTAAGTTCATTGCAACGACAAATACTTTTTCTAAAGTCATCTTGTATGAATAAAATAATCGCCAGCATAAGAACTCACGGATGGATGTAGGTAAGAAGGGAGCGAAGCGTCTTCAGTATTGCCATCTGTTAGCTGTTCCATGAACTAAAATGACTTAGTTGGTAACTTTTTTCAATACTTCAACATTTTTTTCCTCTTTTTTTTGCTTAGTGAATGACATTTGAGAGTAGCAATTATAGTGCCAACTTAGCAAAATTATCTTATATTACTGCGCCTAATTCACTAGATACTACTTTAAATTCACGGTATCGTCTACCGCATGTTCTCCACAATTCGTCTTAAATAAAGCTCATCCTCGGATTAAGCATTCGAAATATGTTAATTGCAAAGGTGAAGGGTAGAGGATACTGTGAATTAAGGAATCTCGTCCAATCCATAAAAATGGACTGGTGAAATTCCATAGGCGTATTTTGCTATTTTTTTCTATAATACAGTTTTTTAAATAAGTTTTCTTCCTCTGTATGCACCACCAGAAAATCTCTTATATAAATAACATACCTGCACATTTCACCTTCCTTGTTACCGTTGTCCAATAACTTGTTTCCAATCGTCTTTGGAAGGTGTTAGGTGTTTTATAGGGAGTTTGTTTTCTCTCGACCTGAAGGAATATAAGCTTTCTCTGGACTCTGAACTAGGGATGGCCAGATCCGGATCCTAAAATTTTTCGAATCCGGATCCGCGGATCCGGAATTTTCATATCCGGATCCGGATCAAGAACTTTCGGATCCGGATCCAGAACTTTCGGATCCGGATCCAGAATTTTCGGATCCGGATCCAAAACTTTCGGATCCGGATCCGGAACTTTTGGATCCGGATCCGTTTTGCCATCCCACATGCGCTTCTTTGGAAAGTAAGAATGTGCTAATAACATATTGTTACCTGCTAATATACATATATATATATACATATATATATATATATATATATATATATATAATATACATACACATATGTATATAGTGTGTGTGCGCTCGTGCGCGATTTGTAAATTAATTAATACACTTACAAGGGAGGTCTAAGTCTCCCCCTCCGATTTCCACGAAACTTGGCAGGTGTATAGAGGCCCCCCCTCAAATGGCAAGATGAGGAGAAATTGAAGTGGGGATCTGACCACGAAACTACGTAAATATGGCATAGGAAGAAACAGGGAGCATAGGGCCTCTCTATACACGTGTCAAATTTCATGGGAATCGGAGGGTGACACAGGGGTCAGATGATCCCCACGTCAATTTGTCCTCATCTTGACATTTGAGAGGAGGTTGCCCCCTAGAACAGATTTTTAACCGAAACAAAAAAACACGTATTTCTTCCTTTGGGCCCCTCTATACGTCTGCGAAGTTTCATGAAAATCGGAGGGGAACACAGGGACATCTTGACATTTGAAAGGAGGTTGCCCCCTAGAACAGATTTTTAGCCGAAACAAAAAAACACGTATTTCTTCATTTGGGCCCGTTTATACACACACCTGCCAAGTTTCATGGAAATCGGAGGGGGACACAGGGGTCAGATCCCCACTTCAATTTGTCCTCATCTTGACATTTGAGGGGATTTTGCCCCCTAAAACAGTTTTTAGCTGAAACAAAAAAACACGTATTTCTTCCTCTGGGTCCCTCTATACACCTGCCACGTTTCATGGAAATCGGAGGGGTACACAGGGGTCAGATCTTCACTTCAATTTGTCCTCATCTTGACATTTGAGAGGAGGTTTCCCCCTAGAACAGATTTTTAGCCGAAACAAAAAAAACACGTATTTCTTCATTTGGGCCCGTTTATACACACACCTGCCAAGTTTCATGGAAATCGGAGGGGGACACAGGGGTCAGATCCCCACTTCAATTTGTCCTCATCTTGACATTTGAGGGGATTTTGCCCCCTAAAAAAGTTTTTAGCTGAAACAAAAAAACACGTATTTCTTCCTTTGGGCCCCACTATACACCTGCCAAGTTTCATGGAAATCGGAGGGGGACACATAAGTCAAATGCCCACTTAAATTTGTCCTCATATTGACATTTGAGGGGGGGGGTTGTCCCCTAAAACAGTTTTTTAGCCGAAACAAAAAAAACACGCATTTCTTCATTTGGGCCCGTTTATACACATACCTGCCAAGTAGCATGGAAATCGGAGGGGGACACAGGGGTCAGATTCTCACTTCAATTTGACCTCATCTTGACATTTGAGGGGGTTTTGCCCCCTAAAACCGTTTTTTAGCTGAAACAAAATAACACGTAATTCTTCCTTTGGGCTCCACTATACACATGCCAAGATTCATGGAAATCGGAGGGGGACACTTAGATAACCTCCCTTGTTAGTCTTACACTTTGTAATTATATAACACTGCATATATTATAATGTTTTATTTTAATTTGTAAAACTGTAACTGTAGAACAATTGTATAATTGTTGTATAACATTTCTATCTTGTTATATGTGTTAAAGGTTTCATCCTGGAATGGAATGTCTCAAATTTCTGTGTGTTTTCATTTCCAATACATTCGAATTCGAATACATTCGAATACATATTCGTTTCAATGGCATTTACAAAATCACCTCTGATATTTTATGTTAAACAAGTAAGATTATTTTTGTGCACGAGTGTGTTAGCCGATGCGTAGCAAAGTATTTTAGAACAACACTTGACAAAAATTCTTGTAGGACTAAAGAAAAATTTATTTGTAATCGAAGATCATAATACCTTTTAAGGTGTGGTAATATTATAATGGGATTGAGATACGAAACTCTCGGATCCGGATCCAGATCCGAAACTCTCGGGCCCGGATCCGGATCCAGATCCGAAACTTTCAGACCCGGATCCGGATCCGCGGATCCGGAACTCTCGGATCCGGATCCAGCCGGATACAGATCCGGAACTTTCGGATCCGGATCCAGATCCGTAACTTTTGGATCCGGATCCGGATCCGGATCCGTTTGGCCATCCCTAATCTGAACGTGTACTGCAACGTGGCGAAAGGCATGATCACCAAAGCAGAGGAGATCGGCAATCACAAACAAAAGGGAATCATCGCATCCTTCAAACCAAACTCTGAATTCATGGAACCGATCATCTTCACATCCCGTCGCCAATGTAATTTTTAGTGTGTCGCAATAGAATCAACCTGATACAGTTTGCGATGACCAACGAGAAGTCTGCTGATTTTGCAGGAGCCACTTTAACGGCCATCGTGGAGATCAACACATAAATAACCATATAACAATGGAGCAATCCGAAAGTTACAAACTCCAGTCTTTCCCCCGCAACCGTCGAACGTTCGCGAACCTCAACGAACTGAATGGGGAGATCGAATTCTACGTGGAAGTCGGAGCCGGATTCGTCCATCCTCACAGAGCAGACCGGTACGGCAAATTCGACATGGTTAAAATGAAAGTGGAGACGCATTCCCGACCAACGCAAATGTAAAACTAGTGGACAACTTCGTGCCCTACTTGTTCTCGCAGGTGGAAGTTAGAAAACTCGGAACGGTTATCGATGCAGTCGACTACCCCGGTATCACTTCCACCGCCGTGGGGACGTTGAAACTATCCAAAGCAAATGCAGCTTACTACCAAGCAGGGGAATTTGAAGCAGTGTGACGTGGTGGCGGGATTCAAAAGAAAGTGGTAAAATTTTGGAAAGAAAATAATGATAAAAAGTATTCTTTAACCACTAAGCTCACGACCACGTCACATCAGCATTGGCCAAATTTAGAGCAAGAAAAGTTAAAGGTCTTAATGCTAGACCTGCAAGAATATACACAAACCCACAACCCTTTTTCCTTTTTACTCGAAAGCACCCATTCAAAATCTCTGTGGCAAAGTCATCATTCGCCCAAAATATAATATTAATTTATAACCACAGAGATATCAAGTTTTGGCCCCCTTATGTTGACTCACAAAATATCGTGGATCTCTAGTACCCGATCCGAAGCACACAGTATCCTTCCCTTTTCTTTTGCATTCGCGATTACCTATCGATTTCCGTAATCGTGATCGTCTAGCGACGAAAACGGATCCGACCCAACATGCAAAAACAAGATGCTTTATATTTACCATTTTATCTTAATCAAGTACGTAACATAGCTCCTATCCCTCATTGTTGCTTCAGCAAAGTATATGTCAAACAACAATAGATAGATGGAATGATTGCTCAGCAAATAAGAACATTTAGAAAACGTCGGAACTTCAATTTTTGTGGCAATTTATTATAACAGTCTAATCGCCGTACAATTCATAACTTTCCCCAATAACTGACAGATACGTCTTCACAAATATAGCTGTATGCAGTAAATAGTAAAACACACATGAGAATAAAGAATTCATTTACCATACGTACCCTTAAAACACAATATGAAGATAAGCACACATATTAAATAGATTTCTGGCATGGCACGGGTTTAGGTGTTCGGAAAACCTCTTGCTCTTATGTCGTAGATATTCTAGAATCAAACTATTTAATTTAGACCGTACTATGGTTGCATGGAATATATTAATTAAGTCACGATGCACAAAAATGAACAATTCCAACTATTACAAAAATATCATAGTAAACTGAAACAGACCGGTCATTAAGACAAACCAAAATGGATTATATAAGTATACTTAATTATTCCATGTCGAAACCAGCAGTCAAAACGGCACGGTCAAATCCATGTGTAGACCAAGGTCCGATCACCTTCGCCGGTATTCCATCAAGGAGAGAGAGAGAGAGCTCCTTTTGTAGGTATGCCACAATTGCCACTGCTTGGCTCTAGGAAGAAAACTTCGCAAGCAGCCGTGGCTTCCTCCGTAGAGTTACAATATTCTCCCGCCAGGGGAAGCAGCGTTGCCAGTTTTATCTGTCCGACGTCGAGAGCCGATCGTCTGGTACACTAAGACGCAAGACTCCTCGTGAATTCAACGAAGTGAAGTATTTTGAAAAATCGGGCAATGCCAGCACCGTATGTTTAGTAAATTTCTGTTTAAGGGTCCTGAATTTAATTATATCCTCCTGGGTCCAACTGAAGGTTGAATTCTTCCTCTTTTTATCAGACAGAAAGGAAGTTAATACCGCGTAATTGGGAATAAACAATAAGCCTAAAATTTTCATAACTCCATATAGTGAACGTGGAGGAGGAATATTCTGAATACCAGAAATTCGATCAGGTTCCATTATCACTTTATCTTCTTCAATAATATAACCCAAGTACTTGATACGGGAAGCCATCCTTACACTTTTGGACGGATTGACCGTAAGCTCCGCCTCCCGAAAGGCTTCAAATACCAAATTAAGATTCTGTATATGGGATTCCTTGTTAGGTGAAAATATAAGCACTTCATCAGAATAATTAACCAGAAATTTATATTTATAACTCCCCAAACCCTGAACTAGAGCCCTACTAAGAAGTTGTGTACCAAGATTAATACCAAAGGGAACTCTCGTGTAACGATATAAACCCCAAAGGAGTACAAAAAGAGGTAACATCACGACTTGGTTCATCCAAAAGTAATTAGTGAAACGACTTTTTCAGATCCTAAACCGAAAACACCGACGCATCCTGCAGGTGCTGTAACAAATGGTTAATTTTAAGGAGCGGAAAAGAATCGTACGAAATCGCCGTGTTCATGGTTTTGAAATTACATACGAGACGCTTCGATCCATCCGCCTTATCCACCATGAAGCAAGGGGTTGCATAAGCAGACCGCGATTCTTACACAATGCCTTGTTTCATCAAATCGTCAATAATTGATTGAGTTAGAGTTTTAAGTCCACTTTATGCACAGTAAGGCTAATCGGGACTGGACCTACAGTTTAAAGTGGGATCCGAACCACTTGTATCAAACCCGGGACCCCTTGATTACAAAGCGACGACGCTACCACTGCGCCATAGAGGAGGCCCCTAAATCGTCAATAATATCCCTTATAAGTTTTAATTGATTTGGATTTAACTGATAGGGTTTGTAACGAACAGGAACAACAGACTTAAGGGAAATATTGAACGGGCCCAAATGTCATTTTCCTACCCTGTCAGGGACGACGTCATCATAAAGAGTAAATAACTGTTGAAGTTGATGACGAAGAGGGTCAATAGGCAAGGGAAAAGCAAGATGATCATTTACTGCAATAGTCTCCCGTGAAGGGGAGGCACATGAAAATAGTAAGACATCTGGCCAACAGGGAAAATAAATTAAATTCTGATGAAAAGAAATTGTGAACTCAAAAAATTACTGCCAAATGTCAAATCAAATGGCAACTCATCAACAATTAAAAAAGGCCATTTCCATGACAAAAAAATCAATGTTTAAAAGTAAGAAAACATGTTCCTTTAAAGTGACGGTTCTGTTATGCGCGTAATTAAGTACAATGGCAGTCTGTTCTATGGAAGGTAACATCGTACGCAATCATCTTTCCATTTCACACGACTTGGACAACAAACACAAAGGGATATGTCTAAAACTTAAAATAATTTCTGCCACCGGAGAGGTTTGAACCTACGACCATCAGGTTGATGATCCCTAACGGAAACCACTACCCTAGAAGCTTTCCTTTCCGAAAGTATGTAGAGGGATTTGATCAGTACGAAATTTAAATACAACATGTCTTGCGTACGATGTTACCTCCCATAGAACAGACTTCCGTTGTACTTAATGACGTGCATAACACAACCGTCACTTTAAAGGAACGTTTGATTTGATTTGATTTGATTTAGTTTATTTTACTTTGCGTTTTGTGCCTCTTGGCTAATTTGCGAAGATGGGGATGAGTGACGAAATGATGAAATTGATGAATGGACATTCACAAACAACCAAGCCCGACCGGGATTCGAACCCGGGACACTTGGCGTTGTAGCGCGATGTGCTAACCACTCGGCCACAGGGTCGGGCTTAAAGGAACGTGTTTCGTTACCTTTCAACATTATTTTTTGTCGTGGAAATGGGCTTGTTGGATTGCTGGTGAATTGCCATTTGATTTGATATTGGGCAGTGATTTTTTTTTTTAAATGCAACTCGCCTCCTTCATGAAATGTGCAAAGAATACTTGATTGTAACAAAAATCAAGGACGCATACATCTAATTGGAATTTGCACATGATGAAAACTGTTAATTCGATATTTGAGCAAGTAGTCTTGCATTTATTTCGAGTGGGAAAAAAGATGTGCTGAATTATCATCAGAGTATCATAATACACGATCTTGTAACCTTCATTTTCTATGTGAAAATATATCTTTGAACTTGACACAATGCATTTATTTGTTTATTTCTAAGAATAAAATTCAGATGCAGAACAATGTGGCCACTTTACGCTGCTATCACAAATAATATTTTGTGTAACGCGCTTGTATAATAACAGGGGGACTAAGAAAGATAAAATCTCTTAAAAAGGATTGAACCTGGAAGCGGTAGCAGCCCAGTAGAGAACACTAACCACTACACCATGCCCTTACCTTCAGTTGGAACAACAATTCTTTAAGCATTTTGACGCCTCAATATTATAAATGTTATCCTGCAAATAAGTTCAAAATTTTCATGTAACTCTGTACTTCTAGTGCATACATATGTATTTGAAATGTATTCTGTATTTCTTTCTTCGTATTAGTATTTCTGAGCCTGTAGGTTTTTTATTTGTAATTTTATAACGGAGCTACGCGAGGTTACGTAAACATCTCCGAAATCTTCCTAAAAACTTGGAATCTAATATATCGCCACTTTTATATTATTTTCAATCTGAGATAAGTTTCTTACTTGATACATGTATGCGAATTACACTCTGTTCCAGGTCTCTCTGGAGTTGGCGAACGGAAAGAAGTCTCTGCGCAAGTAGTGAAGCTAGACGGCTCCGTTAATGAACGTGAGAGAGGAACGTGATTGCGTGGATGGAAGAAGGCGACTGCACTTAAAAGTCTTCCCAGCAGCGTGTACTGCACGGCTTCGTGCTGTCCACTCGATCCCTCTTCCCCTTCTTTTCAATAGAAAGATTATCCACACTTTCAGGAACTTTCTCATGCTTTCTTCTACTGTTTACGTAATGCCAGAAAAGGAAGAAATATTTTAATTTATTTTTAACTAAATTAAAATAATGAATAAGAATTTAAAAGAAATAAGAAAGAGCTGATCGACTGTTGTTCTGCCTTAAAAATGTTGGTTCTTCGAGGAAGAAAAATAAGGATTTTATCCAGCACTTGACCCACTGTTCCACGAGTCTCTCTTGACTAACACTGTCAAATGTTGTGTGATTTTAAGAATACAATTTTCCGCTTGTTGAAGTAAGTTTCAGATATTTGACAGTTTGCAAACGTTCTTGCAGACGGTGTAATTATTTCATGTTACCTTAAGCAACAGCAAATATATTTCATAAGACTGTTCTAGACACGAAACTTAAGTCAGTACACAAGCATTTCGTCAGTTGAAGTATCACAGGAAAAGACTATCGTCCTTCAGTGTTGAAGCATTTAGATAATTTTCTTTAATAATGTCTAATTACAAAAATAAGTTTTAAGAAATGAATCGCATTATCACTAGAGCTACCAATATTCTCGTTTTCTTTCCATCACTTCGAAACATTTTCTCGAAGATAGTTGCTATATTACGAGAAGAAAGCAATTCATAATTAAATAAAAGTTCAACTACATGTATATCCAACAACATTTACAATATTAAGGCTACAGAATACTTAAGAATTGTTGTTCCAGCGGAAGGTAAAGGCATGATGTAGTGGTTAGTGTTCTCGACTCGACCGCTAGTGGTTCCAAGTGCAATCCTCCTTACGAGGTCTTCTGTTTATTAATCATATCTTTATTAAACAAGAGCATTACCGGAAACATTATTTGTGATACCAGCGTAAAGTACGCACATTGTTCTGCATCTGTTATTTACTCTTAAACAGAAGCAAAATAATGAATTGTCACACGTTTAAAGGGATATCTTCACATAGAAAATAAAGGTTACAAGATCGTGAATTATGATACTCTGACGATAATTGTATTTAGATTAAAATCATTGACAAAAAACTATAAAATAACTCTTTTAATTTGTGGTAATTCAACACATCCTTTTTCCCACTCGAATTAAATGCCAGACAACTTGCTCAAATATCGAATGAACAGTTTTCATCATGAGCAAAATTCCAATTAAATGTATACCTTCTTCGTTTTTGTTTCAATCAAGTATTTTTTTGCACATTACATGCAGTAGGTGAGTTGCATTTATATTTCACACTGATCAGATCCCTCTACGAACGTTCGGAAAGGAAAGCTTGTAGGGTAGCGGATTCAACCTGATGGTAGTAGGTTCAAACCCCTAAGGTCGCAGAAACAATTTCGTAAGTTTTAGACATATCCTATTGTGTTCGTTTTCCACGTCGTGTCAAGGGCAGCCAATATCTGATCACAGAATCGCTTACACCGAAACGCCAGAAACTGCTCCAGGAAGCCAAGGCAAGACACGGGAACTTCAATTGCTACACAATTGATGGGAAAGTCGTCGTGGTGACCGAGGAAGGAAAGAAATTCATTGAAACCGAAAGGGACCTAAACGCTCTCAAATGTAGGCGGGAATGATGATGCGTGGAACTGGAAAACAAGAAACGAACGTGTGAACACTTGTGCGTGTGTGTGTACCTCATGAACTCCATCCAGAAATTAACTCACAATTTATCACCCCCCAGTTACTGGAAAAATTCATATTATCTCATTTGGTATTTGATTATTGTGTACTTTTGAGTGTTTTGTGTGTGTGTGTGTGTGTTTGTGTTTAGTGAAGTTACATGTAAGAAAGTGCTTAAAAATGTGAAGATGTTAACTGCTAACTTTGTGAGGTTTGGCGAGGCTAGTTTTTACAAGGAGACAGCATGTAAGTACTAGTACACTCTCTTCTTTTCATCCCTCCAGCGTGATCTATTTTTAAAACACCAAATAGTATTCAATGTTTTTATGTCGTTTTTAAAAAGAAAAACACCCGACTGCCTTGATAAAAACTGTTACCCATCCTGGTCCCAATCTCAACAAATGGTACCCCTGTCCGTTCCTCTCTGCAAAAATGCCTTCCATGTCAACGACATCACGTGAGGCAACCGCAAGAAACGGTTCCCTCCCCCCTGGTCATCGCCTTTCAGGGAAAGACCAACCACCCCTCCTCGCCCTCGCACAGGCTAACGTCAGGTCTCTGTCGCGGACAAAATTAGAGGAACTAATAACAATCACACGCAGTAGTGGGATTGGCTATAGGATAAGCACCACTTATAAGTGTAGAAAAGGAGAGGCTATTTGATTGAACAATCCGATTTGCCCATACTTAAAACAATGGCAAGAGGGGCTTATACCCCAATTCTTCAGGTGTGATACGCTCTAAAGTTTTAAGAATTTTGAATTCTAGTGTAGAAAAGGTGAAGCCTCTTAGACAGATTTGCCTATACTTAAAATTATGTCAAGTACCCATATCATCTTATTGTTTATAGTGTGTTTTTTCTGTCAAAATCCCAGGAGACCCAGTAGAGTGTGGTGCATAGCCCCATGGTTTTTATTGCCTTGCAATCAGGAGGCCTCTGGGTTTGAGTCCTCATAAAATATGAAGCCTCCCCTGATGGCAAAATGTTAATATTGTTGCCTTGTAAACAAAAGGCTCGGGTTTGAGTCCTGATAAAATGTGTAAGATTGAAATACATGTTGCAAAATAATATCTCCATACGTGAGATTTTGAGAATAATTATTGCTAGTTGATATACAACTGATAGCTCCCAGATCTGAAAACCTGGTAAAAAGTGTTTTACAACAGCATAAAAAGAGCAAAATTATTTTATATTGGGGATCACCAGGGCCAAGTTACTGCTGTTGGGTATAAAAACACTAGCTCAGCCAAATACTTATATTCTCATGGCAAAACATCCCGATCAATACAATAAGACATGTGCATGTGCCTGCAGTTCTTCTAATCTTTTGATCAGTCACATGCCCCGGCCAGGGCAATTAATTGCACGCCTGGGAGATTATATCTGCTGACATATAATTTTCCCTGAAAGGACACAGTGTAGATTATATCTCTTGCATGCCTTCCATCAGTGTCATTAACTCCAAGGTGAATTCTTAGTTGCCCGCTTGCATGTTTGCCTGAAAGAATTCAGTTGTGTTTATATGTACCTGAGAGGGACTCTGAATATTTACTGCACATTTCAAAATCCCATTTTGAATTGTATTTTAGCTTTTCTGCAGAATAGGCAGAAGTACTGTGTTATTTGAGCTTCTCTGCAATATGCAGATGTGGTGTAGACATAATTCCTTGGCCTATATGTTCTATAATCAAAAGGCCACAGGTTCGAAACCTGGCAGAGTGTCTGAGCCTCCCTGACAGCAAAATGTTGGTATTATTGCTTTGTAATCAAGGGGATTCTGTGTTTGAATCGGCCCTCTAGAATTGTTCTGTGACTCTCTCATTTCTTACATCATAAACATATGATTTTTCCCCTATGAGAATAACACTACATATGGTGTCATCAGGTAATGCCTCATGGAATTCACAGATAATTTTAATGTTTGTCCTGTCATTCACCACAACTTGTTTCCTTTTTGAAGCATTGATGACAAACATGGGTCTCTGTGCTTTGAATTCATCTGGTGTGTAATACATGTCAGTATTGCCAGTAGTGACCCTTTTGTATGCTGTAAATGCTTCATATAATTTAAGGAAATCATCCTTGGAAATGTCTAAATTATAATTTTCTCTAGGGAATACCTCATTTCTGCCATTTTTAAGATATATGTTCTTGATGTTGCAGTTATCAAATCTACTTGAATTTTTTTCCTGATTATTGTGTCTTCCAGTCTGAAACAGAACCACCACAAAATCCGGCATGTCGTATTGTATACTGGAGAATGAATTTGTAGCATCAAACTCATAATAAGTACCAGTTGCAGGCTTCTGTACACATTGATATGTATAAAATTGTAAAGGAATCTGTGGATTTTTTATTATATCTGCTTTGTATTTAAGAGCATAACTGGCCTCATATTCAACAACTGGGATTCTTAGTTCCATAGTCTGAATAATGCACTTGCCTTCGTCAGGTAGGGTATTGGGCAGAGCTTCCCCTGTAGAGTTTAATGTGCTGTACCTCATCAAAGCATTATTATCATTGGCAGCTCTTTTAAATGTGATTCTTAAACCACCCTTCCACATAATATCTTTGTAATCTGAGAAGAATCCTGGCAACAGGCGCATGGGGAACAGCACTGTGTGGCTCTTAGATATAATTTTATCACCAGCCTCAAATCCACCTATTTTGTAGTAAGAAGCCTCGGTTTTGGATAATTTTAGTGTGGCCAAAGCTGTAGAGGTAATGCCGGGATAATCCACTCTGTTTATAACAACACCATGTTTTCTGATCTCAATTTCAGAGAACAGATGCGGCACAAAATTGTTTACCAATCTTATATTTGAATTTGCCGGATAATCTGTTCCATCGAGCTTTACAACATCAAATTTGATGTATAGATCTGCTCTGTGGGGGTGTATAAAGCCATCCCCTACATCAAGATCAACCTCAATTTCTGTGTTGGGTTGATTTAAATTTGCAAAGGTCCTCCTGTTTGGGGGGAATGATTGTAGCTCATAACTCTCAATATTTTCCATTTTTTTTGTATGCATTTTTATTTAAATATTAATCTCTATGATTGCAGTTGTTGTGGCTCCAGCAAAATCAACTAATTCTTCTTTTTCATTAGTGACCATCAATTCAATGTTATCTATTCTATTATGGCACACAGGAAAATATAATGTTGGGGATGGAGTGTAGATGATTGGCTCCATAAATTCAGAATTAGGTTTGAATGTTGCAATGATGCCAGTTTGTTTGTGAGTGCCTATGCCATTTGATTTGGTGATCATACCCTCAGCCACATTACAGTGAATATTCAGAGTCTCTATGGCTAAGAATTTAGGTATATTAATAGCAGTGTGTTTGATGCCTGGTTCAAGTTTTGTGTTGTTCTCAAAGCCTAACAGCTCTCCTATAGTACCCAGATCCACTGTTTCTGTAGCAGATACAATCTCTACTCTGTGAGTGACAGAATTTTGACATAACACTGCACCTCTGGGTAATTGAGCATTTAGAGTGGATAGATTATATTGCCCTGGAGTGATGACAATTTTTTTGATCCCCTACTGCAATTGTATTGTTGTGGTGTGTAATATTAGGGATCAAGTACATGCCATAAAATGCTCTGAGAGCTATTGTTTTGGGATACACTATGTCATCATGTAATTTGAGTTTCAATATTGAATTTTGGCTGGTGAGATGGAATACCCCCATGATGTTTTAAATACCACAAGGCTTTTTGAAAATTTTCAATTGATGGTTTATTTATTTGAGACATATATCTAAGAACAGATAAACACAAATGTCCGCAATTAACGTCTTTGAAATTTTGAACACGGGCATTATTGTAATAAAGATTAGCTGATTTTTGATATTGTACTAAATTTTCAGGTGGAACACCTCCAAATGAATCAAACACAAATGCCTCATTGTTTAAATATTTAAGATAACAAATCCAGTGAGTGCCCTGATTTTTGTACTTATCCAAATTAACAATGCCACACTCTTTGTTGAGTGGTTGTTCTGGTAAAGAATCAGACATGTACACACCTCTAAAATTTTTGATGCCCAGTGGCTTGATTAAAGCTTCAATATCTTGGTTTGTAAGCGGCTCTTGTTTTTTTTAAACTTATTCATGGCTCTCTTAACACCTTTGCCTTGTTTCTCCATGGCCAGGTTATGGCGCTTCAATTCATCTAATTCTGCCCTATTTTTCTTGGCATCTATTACTGTTTTTGCTATGGCAGCTGATCTCCCAGCCAAGCTCCCAACAGCCCCAAGTGCTGCTAAGATGGCCGGGATAGTAAATATGAAACCCCCCACATGTGATTTTTTTCTAGATTGTTGTAATTTTTTTAATTTGGGGGGTACTAAGCAACAATTTCATACCATGGCCTTTTGCAAGACAAGAGCTTTTTTTCTTGCGCTGCTTTTTGGTTAAAAGACTATCAATAGGCCCAAGAGATTTGAGACCTGCATAAGGTATTTGATACATAACACCCTTGGCCTTCATTGTAGGTTTATTATATACATATTCACAACCCCCACCCCAGTTTTTGTTTGGTGCTCATAGCTATGGTGGTTCCCAATGCTGCTATTTTTTCACTTAAAGAAGCATCTTTGCTTACAAATCTACCAAATGCAGCCTCTTCTAATTTCTTGTCTGCAACATGTCTCTTGTCAAGATCAGAATGTGTGTTGTATGCTATGTCATGGTCTCTACAAGCAGCATCTAGAGGATTAACACCAGGATCACCTCTGTTTATTCTATGATCCAGTTTTGTGCCTGGACCACAATACTGATAGCCTGGAATATGTAGTTCAAATGGCAGCTTGTTTATAATGTCATTAACCAGGCCCCGACCCTCAGAAATATTCCAAAATTTAGGTGGTAGAGTATTAATATTTTTTATGAGATATCCAATCCCCTTAGTGTCATTCACTATAAAATTAGACAATTTTGTGCTTATCATGTCCATAATTCCAACCTTTTCATTGTAAAAATTGTGGTTGCCAGCATTTTCCTCCCCAGCTATCACCAATAACCTATCTACAAGTTTCCTGACATCATCAACCCAGACAAATTTTTTGGGCAGGGTGTTGTATTGTTTGATTCCACTGCCAGTCTTGATCTGTGACCATATGGGCTTGATTAAATTGTTGTATTTTGCCCCACTGCTAGACTTGACTCTTTTTTGTGTGGGATCATTGTTCTGGTATAGAGCATCTGATTTTATTAATATTTCTTTGTAATGTTCATAATCTTGATCTGTATAGTTGCCAGGCCTTTTCCTAGTCATCAGTTCCCACAACCCAGGTGTGCCGGGATATTTAACAAAACCACCTTTTTGTCCAAGATGAGATTCTGAATAAACAATTATATCATCTCCCATAAATGTTACTCTGAAATTGCCAATTCTATGTATGATGCTACCATCACGCTCTGTGTCAGCATATAAGCCAAAGACCTCATCTTTGTTGTCTTTAGGTGTGCTTAAATATTTTTGAGCAAGAAGACCCAATTCAATAGGATCCTGTGTAGCTTCAATTCTTCGAGGAGCAACAGGACTAGGTGTATGAATACTGGAAAGTGGGGTGATTGGATAATCTAATATGTTCCTTGCAGCTACAGGTACAAGCTCTGTGATCAAATTTTGATTTTGCTCTGTAACAGTTTTGATATTTTTACCTAATTCACTAATAGCATCAATAATAGGCTGTTCTGTTTGTTTGTGTTGTTCATAAATTCCTCGGTTCTGTGATTTCCATCCCTTAAATCTTTTTACAAGATAATCTTTTAATTTAAGATCATCAATGATTGGCCTTTTCATGGTTATTTATATATGTTTCAATGTCTAGAAAATTGTTGATTTTATTTCTGTATTTGCCACTACTGGGTTTTCTTGTCATATCAATTGTGACAAACCCATAACTGTTTTGATTCCAGCACCTACTGCAAAACTTGGAAAAGTCATTGTAGCTCAAGTCCCCACCTACATATTCATCATGTATGTGTTTGAGGTTGGTATGATCTTGATGAAACACACATATAAAATTGCTGTTGTCTCGGATCAGCTGCTTCGGAATTTTAGAAAAAGTGTGTGCCAGGTAGAAACAATCAATGTTTTTGTGCCGCCCCTGTGTAAAAAAATTTCTAACCTTGTTTTGATTATCCAATATAATGTCATCAAACACAACAACAGAATTATCGAGACATTCATGGAGTGGCTTAACATCTGATTCAAAAGTGGCAATATCCAATCCATTATATAGCTTCATCAGCTGCTGATATTTTAATTGTTCCAAGCTCTTAGAGAAGACATACAAGTGCCTGTTTTTCCAGTCTAACCAGTTGGGTGCCAATAAAAAATTATCAACCATTAGTGTAGTTTTACCACAAGCAGATGGCCCAACAATAAGACACCTAATATTATCAGGCAGCAAGTTGCCATTTCTCTTATTCTGTTGTTCAGGTTCTGGCAGCCTTTTTATAACATCCCAGGTGCTCATATTATTTTTTTGTTTGCATCGATCCAGCTGTGTTCTGGAAGTCTTAGCCATTTGACAAATAACTTGTTGCCTTTTCTGCGGATGATTTTTTCTATGAGATATGTGTCAGGCTGTTTTGTTTTGGTGAGTTCTTCTTCATAGAATCTGCCTTTGAGAATTTCTCCTCGGTGATCTTTTATTATATATGTGTTAAGGGTCCCAGGTTTAATTTGAACCACTGTAAATAATTCAGTGCTCCATTTTCTTGTAAAGCCTCTTTTGAATAAGTGCTTATATTTGCTGATTCTTACTTGATCACCCACCCTGTATTTGGCCTTTCTTGTTGTTGGCTGGTATCTAGGATAATAAACAGTCCTGATCAATTTTTGCTCATCAGATGAAGTTACTTCAGAGGGTTTCATGTTGATTGTGGAATGGACCGAGTTGTTATATTTATGTAGAAGTTCTGGAAGAATATTAATCCATTTATAATTACCTTGGAGGGTAAATTGTTTATACATAAGATTTTTTAGGGTTCTGTTGAATCTCTCTACAATTGAGGCCTTGAGATCACTGTAACTCGAATAATGTTGTATTGCCTGGCTTTTAATAAATTGTTGGAACACAGAATTATAAAATTCTTTGCCATTATCTGTTTGCAAATATCGCGGTGATCTTCCACTCTGATTGATGATTGTCCTGATGGCTTCTGTAACACATGTTCCAGTCTTGGATTTGAGTGGCACAGCCCAGGCAAATTTTGAAAATGTATCTATTACAGTGAGTAGATACTTGTAGCCCTTGTTGATTTTGTCTAAGTTTTTCAACTGTCCACTTGCCATTTCAATCAAATCCCCTTGCCATAAATCATCTATGCCTTTTGTGACTACTGGCAGTCTCTTAAAATTATGTCTGGCTTGTCTGTGTAGTTCATCAACAATAATTTCTCTAGACATAATATGAAAACAAGAATATTGCAACTATGGGGTGTTCAGCAGCTGATACTGCAGGATTTTCTAAATATAATTTGTCCCCTATTTGTATTTTAAATTCCAGAGATCCATCATCTTCAACATATGCTGTTTCTAATGTATTGAGATCTGTAAAATCCTCTAACTCTACACTGGTGATTTTTGGTTTGTTGTCAGCATTTGTTATTGATAAGGTGGGGTAGTGGTGTGCCTGTGGTTGAAGCCAATATTTGATCTTGATTGGTCTCAATGTGCCCCCAACAAAAAACTGGTAATAAAATTGTGCAGGGGACAGCATATATATTTTGCCACCTGGTGTAAATGGTGAATCATATTCTTTGTTGGGGATGCTGTACAATTCAAGAACTACTGTATGTTTTGGATTCTCGATTATGCCTGTTATTTCTTTTTCTGCTGTAAGCAATCTGCTTGTTACAGATTCAAGGTGCTCATTGATGGTCCTAACAACATCATCATGGCCTGGCTTGATTTTTATGTCCACAATAAGTTTCTTGTATTGTTGCACAATCTCTTGAAGCTGGGTGGCAAAAACAGACAGAGCATTTGCTTGATTGGATTCCATGGTTCCTAGCTGTTGCTTGATATTAGCTACAATTTGTTGCAAATTTTCAACAACTGCCAATTTTGAATTTTGAGCAGTAAGATCATGGACCTGTCTTCTGATATCCTCAAACAGGGCATGCAGTTCATTAATATGTTGATTGGTTGGTAGAGTGGCCACTGTCTGAGTGAGATGTTTGATCTCTGCTTGGATATTCTTGATATCTTCTGATTTCAATATCCTATTCACTGCCCTCTTAATATTTTTAAGTTCCTGTGATGTAGGAAGATTTGATACTGTATTTTGCAAAGATTCAAGTGCCAATTTTACATTGTTTAATTCAGAAGCATCAGCCACATTTTGCATAGCATTTTTGAGCAGGGCTATATCTGCCTGAGTGGGTGTGGATTGTTGTAAAATTTCAAGTTTTGTTTGAATATCATCAATCAAATGATGAAAATGAGATAGCTCAGATTCAGTGTTGAGGTTTTCAAGCTTTGTGATTTGGTGCTGGACACTAACAAGAGTATCTACAATACCGGGCAGGCGAGATTCTAGAGTTTCTTGTACATTTGCCAAATCACTTTGCACTGCTGCTATTGTACCTTCAAGATGGGTTATGGTACTTTGAATTTTTCCAAAATCTTCATATGTTTCAAGTTGCAGCTTAATATTTGCTACACTCCGAGTTATTGCACTCAAAGCATCAGATGATGTCAAATTGTTCATAAAATTTTCAAGTGTCTCAATTTTTTCTTTAACCTCGGCTATGGCATTGTTCAAGGGGTCCAGATTAGGTATCTGGAGTGATTGAATCTGTTCTTTTAGAGTGGAAATCACTAGATCAAAATCTTCTTGTGATTTTATGCTTTCGACAATTGTTTGGAGCTGAGCCTGGACATTATTTATTTGCTCTTCCAATTGCTGTTTCAATTGCTCAGAATTGGTGGCCTGGGTCTTAAATTTGGCTTGAAGAGCTGCTACAGCTTCTTCTAAACTTTGAAAATTATCTAATGTGGCCAAGTCAGTATATTTTTGAAGCAACAATTTGAGTTCAGAATCAATTTTAAGAAGTGGGTCCATGCATTGTGATTGTAAATTTGTAATTTCTAATTGAAGACTGGCATTAAGTGTGGTTTGTAAAGCTTGTAAATCACTTCTTAATTTCTTGACTCTGACATCAAGCATCAGAATCTCATCACTGTGATCTTCATGTCTTGTATGGCCAAATATATCATTAGGCATTTTTGTTTTAGTGGTTATTTATTATTGAATATCTGATTCTTAATTCTATAAAAAAGGGTATAAGCTTGTCATATGATCCAGGGACCTCAATAAATAAGCAGTCACCAGCAGAAACAGTATATACAGTGCCAGAAATCATGTTTGAGTGCTTAATTCTATAAATATTTATCCCTATTGAAATCTTGACATCACCCTCAGGGGTTGTAATAAATTATAATTGCCCACCTACAAGTAATTGGTAATGATTTAAATTATTGTTAAATATGTACAATATTTTACCTGTTTCTTCATCAACATCTGTAAGTATGCTGTTCAGATGAATAATTAACAAGTCACTTAGTTTAGATATTATATCAGAAGAGGGTTGTGGTGTTGGCAGCTCCATAATAGCCTGTTTTTTGAACCCAAATAAGTTCATAGGCATGTTTATTTATTTCAAATCATGCTCTGTAATTGGGCATTGTTTGCCACTTTTCAAATCACAATGACCCCATGGTAGAGTATGTATGCCACATGACAAAATGCATCTCTTATCATCATGTGGGTCCAGAGCCACTTTTCTTACAATATTGCTAGTCAATAAGTAATCCACACTCTGAATTCTGGATTCTGATGTTCTGATTGTGCTACATGATTTGAGGCAATTTTTGTAATCTTCAAATTGGAGCTCTTTTTCAACAGTTACTCTGCCAATGCCCTTGGCTTTTTTGGCAACAGCACCACTACATGTTTCAAAACTGTACATCTTGGCACTTAACCCAGCAAATGCCACAATAACATCACCAAGTGTCTCATCTTTTAACTTGCCAGGCACCTTTTTGTTGTGGTGTTGAATTCTTGTATGTTCACTGCTATCAAAATATTCAAGCAATTCAGGTTGTGACATATCTTTATAAACATCTTCTGTTTGAATATCAAGAACAAAACTATCTGTGTCCATGTACATCAATTTTACACAATCACCATAAAAAGGTTTCAACACATCATAATACAATTTTAACATGTGTAATTTTGCCAATTCCAATATCACAGCCCCTACATAAATAGGTTTATCAAACTTAATTTTTGTTTTTTTCATGTTGAAAAGTGCCATATTTTCATCATAAATTCTTCTATAATTGAAATTAGGCTTTGCAATCAATTTTTTGCTCAGGCTGGGGTCAGTAATTATTTTAACATCGGTATGTTTTCTGACATTTTCAATAGTTTTGCCACATACAGAATTGACCATCAATTTAAACAAAGATTTATCAAATTGGCTTATTGCTGATGTTCGAAGCTCTGTATTTGTATCAATATATGGCTTCAACCATTTTGAGTGCCTGAACCTCAAAACTTTTCCAACTTTTGTCACTTGAACACCATGATTCATCAGGAACTGGAGGTTTTTGTAATATATGACATAATCCTGTTTCGGCTCTAGAGTCATCATCAATTTCTTCTGTTTAAAGCCAGGTGAGCACTGAACCTCGGGAATTGGGGGCAGATCAGAAAATTTGTTGTGTAAATTATCTGGAATTGTCAGATCAACCTCTAAGAACAGGCCATAGTCACTGTCATCAAAATCCTTAAGATTCTCAATATTGAAATCTTCAACCCATTCAAGCCCTGAATATGGCAGTTTATCCATCATGGCATAACCATACAGGCTGTTTGCATCTACATACAGTATATAATTTGATGACAGTGCTGGATCATAATCAGGAATATATTTGTTATTTGCTCTGGCATATCTCTGAGAACATTGCACCATGCCTCCTCTTATACATTGTTCCATAAACAGATACATTACTTGATCCTGGATCAGATCCAATTGCATTTTAGTGTTTAAAAACATTGCAGACCATGCTAGGCCCGGAGCACTGTAAAAATACATTGGATCCAGCTTATAATTTTGCATGGAAGATTTTCTGAATGCCTGCAGTATATCAGCTAAGAGGGTCACATCAAGTTTTAAATAAGCCTTGTGATAATCACCAAATGTCTGGCATTTTAAATTGTTCCACATCAATTGGGCATGGTGATAATCATCATCAGTGATTCCAGATGCTCTGATTTTGCTGTAAAACTGTTGTTTTGGTGGCAGAGCACACTCATCAAATTTAGAAAAATCTGTAACATAATCATATGGATATACCCCCTTCCGCCTAATTAATTTCAGGTCCTGATTTGGAAACAAAGCACATGTGATTTTGAATTGATCATCAGATAATTGAGTGGCCAGTGTAGCCAGGCTAGCCGATAAAATTCTGTAAGAATCATGAAATCTTATGTGAATAGGAACACCATTAACTTTAATTATTTTGTTAATGGCAATATATTTCTCATCATTTTCAGCTAAAATATTTAAATTCTCCTTGTCAAACTCCTCGTACCTGATCAAATGATGGAAATCATAATTGGATGCTCCATGGCAAAATATAGGGACAAATTTTGGTCTCTGGATCATAATATTGCAGCTATTACACAGGGCCATTAAGAATTTACCATCTGTATGAGAATGGTGATGTACCTTGATATTTGCATCTGAAAATTCAAAATCACATACTGGGCATTTTTCTGCATTGTTGAAATCTTCAATCTGTTTCTCTGTTAAAGGCAACATGGGTTTTGATTTTAATAAGATATTTGATGCTATGTCATGGCACTCATTTTCTATTCTATGTGCAAATTCTTTGATGGCATCTGCTCCCATGTATAAATTTTCTTTACTAACAACACCATCCTGTACAACCACATAATAAAAGCTGGAAGGGTCATGTAGCTGGTATGGTGTAATTGAAGATTCTTCAGGATCTGGATTGCAGAATGCAAGAGGTTTGAGGTTTGATTCAAAATCACAGACAATATATTCTGGGTGTTCCAACAAGGCTTCAAACTTTTTGAATTTGGCATTTTCACTTGGCATTGGCATCACCATATGAACAGGTTTATGATTGCCACAGTATTTCAGATGCTCAATTAACTTGTTTTTAGCAATTTCTGCATTTTTTTCCCGAACCCCATTCACCATTTTTTGACCATCAAATACAGTCAAACATCTTCTGCACAACTTGAATATTCTATGAGTTTTGTCTAGTTGTGTTCTAATTAAAGCTTCAAGATTATGTATCAAAGTGTAATGATTTGTGCCATCCTCTTCAATTAAGAGCAGATCAATCGGAACAGCAGATTCATCATCAAGTGTACTGATTCTGAGAGGTGCTATCAAGCAATTGCCAAGGCCAGTAGAACAAGTAAATACATTAATAGATAATTGTTTGCCATTGATATGCCTGGCCTTTCTTTCAAATTTATCAATATTCTGAACAGGCATTGGATATTCTAAACCCTCCATTGCCTCATCGAAATTGTGTTCATGCTGTTTATAATAACTTATTCTCTCAGGATGATTTAAAACTGGAAACAAAGCAGCTAAAATACACCACAAAAAGCATTTCTGGTCGGTATTTTCTATATTAACCACGGCTCTTTTGTTTTTAATATTGGCAGGTAATGGCAGATATGTAGATCCTTGTAATGGGCTGAATTCAGAAATATTAACATATAACTTGTGTGGAGAACCGCATAGGCTCCATCCAGACTCTTTTGCTGCAAATTCAGAGTGTTTAATATTCAATTGTTCTATCAAACTGCTTATTATTTTGTCTAAATTTGCATTTAGGTACACAGGTACAGTTTCTGTTATGTGGGGCTGTGTAAATTTTGTGCCATTTGGCTTCTTATATTGTGTAAACAATTTGAGGGAGAGCTTATAAGAGCCATTTTGTGCATTTAGAATTGCCTGCACATCAGGATTTACACTGTTCAAAAAATTCTCAATACCACATCTTGGCTCTGATACAAACCGATAATCTCTTAATTGGCCATTAAAACTGCTATGGATAGGTGGTGCATAGCGTGGCTGCTTTGCAGGTCCAGCATTAACAGGTGCTTCATGCTTCCTTTTCAGACCAGATGTGGATGGTTGTGAGGGCAATGTTGATGACTGTACATAAGAATTACACTTATGCCATTTGTAATATGCCTTGCTTAATATTTTGTGGCATCTTGGACACATTTTCATGGCCTTTCTGCATTTCTTACGGTCGCAAATATGCCGGTGGCTGGCCCAATGAGAACTAGATATATTTTTATTACACTGATTGCAATATTTTTGTTTTGGCATTTTTGTAGTTTATTTATATAAAATTTCTTGGTCCAAAAAAAACAGAACTATGCCAAAACAATTATAACAGCAATAACTAGGCTCGGGTGATCCCCAATATAAAATAATTTTGCTCTTTTTATGCTGTTGTATAACACTTTGTACCAGGTTTTCAGATCTGGGAGCTATCAGTTGTATATCAACTAACAATAATTATTCTCAAAATCTCACGTGTGGAGATATTATTTTGCCACATGTATTTCAATCTTACACATTTTGTCAGGACTCAAACCCGAGCCTCTTGTTTACAAGGCAACAATATTAACATTTTGCCATCAGGGGAGGCTTCATATTTTATGAGGACTCAAACCCAGAGGCCTCCTGATTGCAATGCAATAAAAACCATGGGGCTATGCACCACACTCTACTGGGTCTCCTGGGATTTTGACAGAAAAAACACACTATAAACAATAAGATGATATGGGTACTTGACATAATTTTAAGTATAGGCAAATCTGTCTGAGAGGCTTCACCTTTTCTACACTAGAATTCAAAATTCTTAAAACTTCAGAGCGTATCACACCTGAAGAATTGGGGTATAAGCCCCTCTTGCCATTGTTTTAAGTATGGGCAAATCGGATTGTTCAATCAAATAGCCTCTCCTTTTCTACACTTATAAGTGGTGCTTATCCTATAGAAAATCCCACTACTACACGCGAGTGCCCTCCCGACTTCCTCCTAATCACCGAGAGCTGGTCCTGTGAAGAAGCGGCCACGTCCTCTTTCGCTATCCCTGGTTACACGGCCATCAAAAAAGACAGGACTACGAAGGGTGGAGGTGGTATTATCTTATATCATCGCGAAGACTTAAATGTCAAGGTCCTTTCAACATCCACCAATTATGAAAATAACGATGAAGTTGAAATTATAAACGTAGCGATAAAGATTCGAAACACAACCCTGGGAATAATCGGGATATACAAAGCACCCAATATATCCTACACAAAATTATCACGTTTAGAAACCGCAATCTCTGAAGTTTTCCCGCGTGTTGACAAATTGATTATTTTAGGAGATACAAACGTAGACTTTCTTTCGCCACACAAACCGGAGACAAAATACTTTCGATCAATTCTTAATTCTGTCGGCCTTACGCAAATTATCAATAAACCAACTAGAATAACGGAAAATAGCGAATCACTCCTGGATGTCGTAATAACAGATGACCCTGCCATTGTACGTTCATCAAATGTAACCGTACCTATCGGAAACTCAGATCACTGCATGGTAAGTGTCACCCTTGCCATTGAGAAACCGAAAAGAGAAAAACATTATGTCACATACCGTAATTTCTCAAATTTCAATAAGGAGAAATTTGATGATGATGCTGCAAAAATTGATTGGGCACAAATTAACAGCTACAACAACATTGAAGATAAGGTACAGTATACATCTACCAATATTATCCACCTTTTTGACAAACATGCACCTCTCCACACTAAACCGGTTAAGCATAAAAGTGTTCCGTGGATATCCGAAAACACGAAATTACTCATGAAACTCCGCGACAGAGCTTTATTAAAATATAAACGCGAAAAGACAAACAACAACTGGGAACATTACAAGGAACTAAGAAACTTTACAACTACGGTGCAACGACAAGAGAAGAAAGCATTCTTTAACCATCACCTACGATCTAATTGAAACAACAAAGACCTGTGGAGCAAACTCAAGGCGTGGGGAGTGTATAGTAAAACTACTAATAATGAAATACCCTCTGATATACGAGACGTAGATAAAATAAACGAACATTTTTCAAACATTTGTCGTGAGGCCGACTGCTCGAAATCAGCCTTAAATAAAACCAGTAATTTTTTTAACTCCAAAATATTTAATGAAAGTGCACAACAATTTCATCTTAAAGAAATCAGTGAATATGACACAATTAAAGCAGTAAATAATATACGATCCAATGCCTCTGGCAATGATGGAATAACAATAAAAATGCTCAAACTATCAATTCCGTTTATCTTAAGTCACCTGACACATATAATAAATTTCTCCTTTCGGACTGGACAATATCCAATCAGCTGGAAAACAGCGCGCGTGATCCCTCTACCTAAGAAAAAAGTAACATCGTCCTTAAACGATCTTCGTCCTATAAGTCTACTACCCACCCTTTCCAAGATCACCGAAAAAATTGTTTACAATCAAGTCGGAAATCATGTGAACAGCCTCAATCTCCTTCCGAAATGCCAATCGGGCTTCCGCCCTGCTCACAGCACGGCGACGGCGTTGCTGAAAGTCACGGATGATATATTTCGCTCAATGGACAAGGGTATGACAGTTGCTCTGGTTTCACTGGATCTGACAAAGGCTTTTGACAAGGTTCATCACGACCTACTCTTAAGCAAGTTGAAATATTATAATTTTTCACACCCCGCACTCAAATGGTTCAGATCGTACTTGACAAACAGGCAACAGAACGTGTTCCTAAAAACTGCCACGCCCTCTCTCTCGAACACGCTTCCGCTAGAAACTGGCGTTCCGCAAGGATCAATTCTAGCTCCTCTCCTATATACAATCTTCACAGCAGATTTAGAAACCAACATAGAGCATAGTACCGTACACTTTTATGCAGATGACACCCAAATTCAAATCCCATTTCCACCAAAATCACCAGATTATGCAATAGCATTACTTAACAAAGATTTGGTAGCCATAAATACCTGGTGTAATGCAAATGGTCTGAAAATAAATCCTCAAAAGTCTGTTTTCACCGTCATGGGTTCCAAGAATAGCCTCGCAATGATAAATCCGAATAATCCACGCGTCAAAATAGAGACATCCGAAATTCCACATTCAAAAAGTATAAAGAATTTAGGAGTTATGTTAGACGAACACTTGAACTGGGACCTTCATGTTCAAGAGCAAACTAAGAAAGCCTACGCAGCACTAAGATCCCTCTATAAATTTAATGAATACTTAAATACAAATACTAAAATGAAACTTGTGCAAACACTGATTCTCCCTCTTCTAGACTACTGTGATATAGTATACGGTGCAAACTTGTCTGTTCGAAATAAGGTCAAAATTCAAAAAGTTCAAAATTCGTGTTTACGCTTCGTATATACCATTAAAAAAATCGATCATATTCTTCCAACCCTGAACGAGAACAAAATGCTAAACATGAACAGACGTCGCAGACTTCATTTCTGTTGCTTTATACAGAATCTTTTGCATAAAAAAAATCCCGAAAATTTATTCGAGAAACTAAAAACTAGAAGGGAAATACACAACTACAAAACAAGAGGAACAGCGAAACTTGAACTGTTCAAACACTCACTGGAAATTTTCAAATCGTCTTTTACACTTTCAGCGGCAAAAACATGGAATGAACTTCCGCCCTCCATTACCTACCTCCCCAGTCCTAACAAATTTAAGAATAACCTAAAGAATTTTCTGTTAGATGAACAATATCTCTGTTCAAGCTCCCACGATTAACACTACACAATACAGTTTAGATTACATACGAGCCTCGCCAATCCAATCCAATGCTTGACAAATCTACAACTATATTGTAATATTTACGTATGCGTTGTTCTATCGTATCTCACAAAACTACCATAATCATGTACATCAATCGCAACATCCGTGCGTGAATGTCCTGCTCAGAAATGTTTAGTATGTGTGTTTTAATGTGTGTGTGTGTGCGTGAATGTGTTTTTTTCTCTTTTTCTTTTTTACGTGTTGTCTTGATTTTTTTTTAAATCTCATCTTTGTTCTTTCCTTGTAACCATTTTTTATTGTATTTTCTTCTCTTTTTTTTGATTTTGTTTATGTACACTAGGTAAATGTCAAACGGGGTTAGGTGGGAGAACAGCCACAGGCTGAACCTCGCCCTTTAATAAAGAAATTTGAAAGAAAGAAATTTGAAATGGAAATATGATTCTGTTGGAATTAACGATGTGGGGAAATATGAAAAAATTAAATATCCGTTTCAACGAACTGAAAAGTGTAGTTAAATTGGATAATTCTTCTAAATTTGAAAATTCCATTGATATTTTAGTGGTATAATTGCACGAAAAATGGAAATTCTTAGGTGGAATATTTTATCTCGATATGAACTGAGCCAAAAGGCATTTCGAAACAATCCAATAAATTCTCTAATACATTTTAAAATGTTACTTAATGTTTCATGTCGATAATGGAATAAATGCATTAATTCTTGAGCTGAGACCATATTTTCTGCAAACTATCTCTTCTCTCCTCTCGTCTCCAGTTGCTTCTATTCTTCTCCTTTCCTTCTAGTTCATCTCACCTTCCCCTCTGCTTCTATCTCATATCACCCCCCTCCAGTTCTCGTCCCTTGTCTCCATCCCACTCTTCTCTACTCCGCTTATGTACACGCCTGTCCTGGATTTCCGATACCACTGAACTCTACACCTCTTCTCTTCATTCATCTCTGTTTCTCTCTTTGACTCTACCCCCACTCCTATTTTCTCATCTCCTCCACTCCTCTCCAAACTCTTCTTCTCCTCTTCTCTCATCTCGTTTTCCTCCTATTTTCTCTTTGCTCCATTTTCCGATTTTCTCCTCGCATCATATTCCTTTCATCTCACTACTTCTCCTATCCTCATTGTTTTGTTCTCTCCTCTACTTTTCCTGTTCTCTTCTCCTATGTCCCATTTTGTTTCCCCTCTCCTCTTTTAATTTGCTTATACTCATCAGCAATGAAATACTAGAGAAACTTATTTGTTTCAGATATAATTTTGTTATTTGCATTATAATAGTGATATTTTTTAATAATTTTATACAATAATACTTGTTTTCATTTCCTCCGCGTATTTCATAAATATATATTGTGCATGTGGCAACTCTGCAATTGAACTTAACTCTACACGCAACCCACCAACGCCTCTTGTAAACTAGGTTGCCTAGTTTAAATTGTTGTTGTCCTAAGACTTTTGAGAGACACTGTACCTACAGGAATTCTCGGTAGTCATGGGTTCAAATACCGGCCTGGACATGGGTGTTCTTTATGAGCTATTTTCATCAGTTTCATCATATCCTCAGCAACCAAATGTGGGAGAAAAGCGAAGTAATATAAACAAAACTAAAAATAAGAACTCTCCTTCTCTTGACCAAACAAATACATCTGTATTTATGATGGTTAAATCCCCCGTTTTCTCTTTCTTAATTGGAGGCAATGAGATTAATATATTTAAATAAAACAATACTTAGAGGAGAGCGAGAGATAGAGTGAGCAAATATTTGATATTTAATCATTATATCTTCCATATTTGGAAAACAAATTAAAAATATATCAGCTCCAAGTATTTTTGTCTGCACGTAATACGGTCTCACTTGATAATCAATAAAATTATATTTTTACATCCCTCATTATGCATACATATTATATACATCGTGTATAAGGTTGTGGTGTAAACACATAGAACACAAGTACTGCAGAAATTTCATCCCTGAGTTCTCCTGAGGATTTATAATGAATCGAGGGAAACCAATCCCATATCTCTTCCTATAGGAGATAGATTGAGGTAACATTAACCACGATCTTTAAACCATTGATCGGGGGACGAAGGGGCCAGGAATATATCGGCAGAAATCTTCCCTTTCCCATCTGGCGGCCTTTCTACCTGGAACTGGTGAGGTGGAGGAAAAGTCAGCTATAGTAACTTCTTGCAGTTTTGCCCGCTGATATCACCGAGGGCGGAGAAGCGTGTGAAAGAACAAATGTTTTTTGTGAACTGTGCCTTCAACAAGAAAATAAATATTGTAATTTGAGATGTGATATTCATAGATCTATCTCTGCTGGACTAACTAATACTCAGTGCATGTCACTGCAGGAATGCAACAGTTCGGGACGTAGGTGAAATATACCTATTGTATCACATTTGCTACAGTTGCTTATTCTGCAAGAATAGCTATTAGTTATTAACTACTTACATTCATCGTTTTAATCATATCAATACAGTCACAATGATAGGAAAACCGGTTCTAAATTGTTCACCAATATTCAGACCATAACGCTAATATTCTACAAACATGCACCTAATCCCACCGTGTAAAGGAAATATTAAATTACAATAATTAGGCTAAAATTGTCCAGATAGCCAATTAAAACTGACCCATAGTCACCCCCAAACAATCGAGTTTACACACGCATATGCATACATCTAGAAAATATTTATGAATAATAATAAAAACGTTATTTATTTCGAATGAAGTGATCCTGCGTTTGATTCCGGATAGGATATACTCATATACCGAATTCTAATTTTTAACTGCATATTCAGTTCTAATCATGCATAATTTGTACTTAAAATCAAAATTCAATGGCACTTTTTAGAATAACGTAGGAAGTAAATAATAGAAATTAATACTTTATGGAATTACATTAAAAGGATAAATATTTGATGGCATGTATCTTCAGAATTTAGAGAACTGGCACTGGATTCCATGAACGTAGTCAACAATTGCTATTAAACCAAACCTTTAGTCAATTGTTTATTTCATTACATTTCTAACGTAATGCAATAAAAATAATACCCAATGCTATACGTTTCTAATAAAAAAATAATAAATTCAAGGAATAAAGATATTTATGTACGCTTATTCAAAACTAATATAATTTGGATAAGGAAGCAAGTATGAGAATACAGTTATCTGAAATAAATCAAAGCTGAAGAAGTAGCTGCTTGCTTTTGAGTCTCTCTTAAGATTTGGAAAAAAGAAAAGTAGACTTTTGGGGCACGTTTAAAACAGAAATTTTCTCAGCTAGATTCATATGAAGTACACGTGAGTTTCATCACAATTTAAGATATAAATTTAGAGATGCATAATATTTTTCTAATAATATTCTATATTTACAGTTACGAAGATGTTGATCAAAGGAATACTTGTTGCTTCGATATTAAGCGTGGCTGGTAAGTAATATTTATACATTTAATTAGTCTATCTCATTCAAGTAAATATTTATATGTTATTACTTGGACATAAAATAATAAATATGGAATATAAAAAATGGTTAACTTAATCCATAAACAGAATTGAGGACAACTCTATGCACAACATTAACAATAAATTGCGTATGATATTCTGTCATGAAATTATTGAACTTGATTTGAGTATGTCTAAATATTACAATTATTTTCGGTACCTATTTAATAAATAGCAATAACTCCAGAGGCCTAGTATCTCATTAAACATTATTGGTACTTGAATGTGAGTCCGAATTAAAAATTAATTCGCATACCTACTTAAGAACGAGTTACATTAAAATTTAGCTTAATCAGTTCAACGTTAATCTATGGTAACCAAATCATTCTTAGAGTAGGCCTTCACTGTCGTTTTTTGTTTTCAAACGAAACTCTTTCAAGTTTTACAAATATCAAACGCGTTTTACGATCGTGATGAAATTTAAATACGAAGAAGGTAAAACGATTTTAACCCTACACCACACGCGCCGCAGAATGAGACTCCGCAACCAGGAAATTTTGTTTTATAAAGTGTAATAAAACATGTTTGAGAATAGGCCTTCTCAGTAGCTTACCTCTTCACATTAACGATTTGATTTGATTTATTTTACTTCGCTTTTTGTGCCACTTTTGGCTAATTTGCGAAGATGGGGATGAGTGATGAAATTGATGAATGGGCACTCACAAATATCCATGCCCAGTTCAGGATTCGAACCCGGGACCCCTAGCGTCGTAGCGCGATGTGCTAACCACTCCGCCACAGGGGCCGGCTTCACATTTACGAAGGTACTGGGACAGGTGACAGCAATAAACATTCATTTTGTAGTTGGCAAAGAGTGACGCTCCGCGCCCGTGCCTCTGTGTATACTGCCGAATCTCACACCGAATGCGATCTACTGTGATTTGATATATCTAATCTACAGATCAGGTATTTTCTTTTGTTTTTTCATTAGTTTTATTAGTTTTGTATAAAAGTAAGTAAGTATATATTTTTTTAATATTTTGTTTTCTTAAAAAATATAGCTTCAAGAGTCATCAAAGCAACTTTTGTTCCACTTGACATGTTAAATTCGCTTGTATCTTTTTTAGTTTATGTCTTGTTCAAATTAGTTCATGATTTTATTGTCTAATCACATTATGTTTAGATTTGTACGTATGGAACACATTGTTCATTATATATGTGGTGAAATTGATAACAAGGTGCAAAAGGTGGAAATGGACTGTCATTCAGATAATCAGTAAAATAAATTAGTTGGTCCATTTTAGTCAATATCCTATTTTTTAAATTTGTGCTAATACTGTAATAATATTAGTGACATTGTTATCATTATGATAATTATTAGCTAGTATTACTGGTATTTAGTATTTTACAAATATTCATTTATATTTTAAGCATAAACAATAAAAGAGTGTAATATTTACTCGAAAGAAAAGAGTTAAATCAACAACTTTGTATACAAAATGGAATTACCCTGAAAATAGAAATGCACAGCCCAAACTTGCTAAAAATTTAACGAAATATTTAAATATCTGATTAAAAGTAATAGCATGAACATTTACATCATATTATGCAACAAAATTATTGAAAGTACAGATGCGGAGTTACACTCCGCGTGCGTGTGAAGCTGTTGCAAGAAGAGTTCCTATTTAATATGTGTAACATTTATTTCTTAGTACTATTTAATAGTCCTACAAATACGATGATGGTCTGGTTTTGAAATTCTTTGAAGCTTTTTTAAAAACTTATTATCATTATCATGAGCCGCGGTAGCTCAGTCATAAGTCGGACTCTGTGGCGTAGTGGTTAGTGCATCGCATTACAAAGCCAGGGGTCCCGGTTCCAATCCCGGCTAGGAAATGAAAAATTGTGATTGTTCCAATTAGAAAAACTGAGAATATTTAAAAAATTTATAAGTGTAAAAGTTGAGAAAATGGTGAATGACGGAGCACGCTACCGGGTAAGGGTATTCCTTTAAAAAATAAAAATCTAGGTTAGGACTTGGATGTTTGTGTTTGTCCGTTATGAAAAAAACCGAGATAATACTAAAACTTGATATGTGTGAAAGTTGAGAGAATGAGGATACTATAGCATAGGGGTATTTCTTTTTAGGAAATCATTAGGGTCTGACTACAATGCCAAAGACTGGGGTTCAAACCCCGGCGGTCACCTATTCAAGTGACTTAGGTGCCCACCCAGCGTTGTGCAATGTGTGTACCTGGAGGAAAGTCCTAAGGGTAATAGCGGCCAAGGCCGTGGTGAGGATCAAATCACACCCACCTTCGGTCGTGATTAAGGAAGTGTTGTACCCTAATTCCACACTCCTTATACGCCTTCATTGCGTTGTTCAAAGCAGAGGGAAGCATTTCACTTTGACTCTTCTTTTTAGCACTATGAACTCACATTGCGAAACCGAGTTTATGCGGATTAAGATCCAGAGCGCTATTGCTGTACATTGAACGTGGTAACAACGCAAACGCTGTCGCTACCCTATCCCAACACCGATGTCTGTTGAACCATTCAATATGCAGACTGTCACTCATATGTATACTCTGTTCCAACTATCTCTGGAGCAAGCGAACGAATGCAAGTCTCTGCGCAAATAGTGAAGCGAGACGGCCCCACCAAAGAACACGTGAGAGAAAATGATATTGCATGGATGGGAGGGAAAGACTACTGCAATTACCAGTCTTCCCAGCATCGTGTACTGCTTCGCTCTGCACACTCGTTTCCTTCTCCTTCTCTGCCGCTATGTGCAGCCTTCCTCCAGAGACACACGGTACAGTGTATATATATTTGTTTTTAGTATGATAAATGTGAAATCTTATATTACATCGAAACATTGATTGATTTACATAGCCAGAAAATCAGCTGAGAAAAGATATGTTTTTCTCAAACACAATGTTCAAAAGTCACAATGTTTTCTCAACGTATGTGATTCGAATTTGAGAAGTATATAAAATTATGTTTTGCTTTAGCTTGAATCGTTTGAAATTTAAATTGTTCCTCAAAATGAAAAGTAGAGCTTCGCCACAAACCGATTTTTCTTTTTAAAAAAAACAACGTGGGTTGCGAATTTCATGGTTGTTTTTTCGTTAGTTGTTCTCTTACTGTGCCAGCCAAGTATTGAAGAGCACGAGTGTTCAGTGTCATATATTGTTTCATATAAACATTGATTGGAAGCTGCAACGTAACTGTTACTCATATTCGATACGCTCAACCTCAACTGCATAAAGCACATCTACCATACAGAGGGACAGTGAAAGTAAGCTGTTATCAGAGTCCATTATTCTAGGATATTAGTTACGAATTCAAAACCAGAAACGTAGATCTTTTCCATTTTATTTTAACAGTGCAAGAGTACTTTTATAGAATTACAACAAACAACAAGTAAATACATTTCCTTTCTTTATATATCATTAATCAGACAATTTTAAACCCTACAAATGAAATTGATAAATAATTAGGGGCCAATGCGTGTATAGTGAAAGCGGCCATACAACCGAGAATTATAGGAACAGGTTCCTCAATACACAAATTAATATTAATTTAATAAGAAATTTAGAGTAACCAAACCTAATATAGAACCAATAAATTAACAAATAAACAAATAAACTATATAACTTTAATGATCCACCATCTACTTATTTCCACATCATATCGCCACACTCACCATTCACGTTGTTAGACCGAGCTTTTCCGCTTTTTCCCCGATTCTTCAAGACAAAGAGTGCTCGTTTCCTCCTACCGGCTCCTAGCATACCAGCCAATCAAATCCAGGCATGACGACAGTTGCAATGTTACCAGTACATTTAGTACATTTGTGGGTAGAGGGTTATGAAGCTAAAATGCTTGTAACATATAAAACGAGTTTTATTATAAATTACGATGACATATATTTACAGTTTCGATTTTCTTTCACAGTGAATTGTTTTTGAAAGTAAAAGCGTTTTTTTTATCAAATTAATATTTTCTAAAGTGGAAAAGTTTAAAAGTTAAAATGTTTCGAAAGTTAAATATTTTTCAAACAAATATCATAAAAATCGTTTGATTTTTTTTTAAATTGAAGCTTTAATTTATTCAGAGTATGATGTTTCACAATGAAGAATATTTTCCAAACGTGGAGAAATATTTGTCGTCTTGCCTCGAAGAGCTTTGTAAACTATACGTTATTTTTTAAATATGATCTTTGTAACAAAAGGAATTTTAATTCAAAATAGATGAAATATATTGGGTTCACACAATGCATACCAGATTATGAAGGGAATGAGTTTCTAGTTTTATATAAAATTCAAAGTAAAAATGTCTGGACAAGGAATGTATTAAGTCAATTATTCTTATTACAAGCAAAGATAACTCAAGTTTTCTATGAAGCAAGTTTTCGAAATCTAAATGTGCTGAAAGTCCTCTCACTCTGAAAAACTTCTCAAAATCCAAATACATTTTTGCTTCCTTATCCAATCTCGTAAGATTGAAATGTGCCACTGACATTGGTGAGGTTTGTAATGTGATCAATATTGATATTACGTCAGAGGTGTCAGGAACAATATGGAGAGAGAGAGGGGGAGAGAGAGAGATAGAGACAAATTTGTGTGGTAAACCAAATTTCGGGTAATTTATATTGGACCTTTTGGCGATATTTGCAAAGGATACCAAATTATTTTAAGTGAGGTGAATTTGACGAATTCGTTAGCAAGATGAAACGAGTTTAGTTGACGAACGAACGACATCCAAGTACAGAAGTAAACTCGAGAATTGTTGAGTTATGCGAAATACATTCTTAAATCCTTGACGTGGTGAGATATAATGCACCAGCTAAGTTCCAGTTTCTACTGCTGTATTTAATTTACGTGAGCACTATCCAAATGTCCGTTAGAATATATTTGCCGACGAAATCCTTCCTCTCCAAAGTGCAATTCCAAAGGCCGGCCTTCGTGCCTATTTTGTTAACAGAGCGCGACGAGTCCATGGGTCCCAGTATCGAATCCCGTCCTAGGCATGGGTGTTCGTTGTTAGTGTCCCTTCATCATTTTCATTATGTCATCATTCTGTCTCATCTTCACGATTTACCAAAAGTGGCAGAAAAGAAAAGTAAAGAGGAACAAATCAAATTAAAATAGTGTTAAAATCTTAGATAATCAAGGGATTTCTGTAGTGGGATAGAGTTCAAACATTACATTTTGGTAACTATAGTTAGCAATATAGGGTGAGTCAAAAGTCCAAGACCACCTATTATAAAATGAATGGGATAATAGATTGCAGCAATTGGTCATGCTAGTAATATGTTACGCTTATAGGGAAACTTATTGGTGCATGTCATGATAACGTCCGCATCTTGGTGACCGTCATCTTGGATCCAACTTCATTTCTTCAAATGGGAAAGAGGGCCTGTGGCGTATGGTTGTGGCCTAGAACTTCACCAGGAATTCAGTTGTGAAGTCATATTTATGAAAACTTTATTGACAAGGAAGGTATGGGCATATGTAATTTAGGCAATGAAAATTGCACAATTTGTTCAATATGCTGTCCTTCTTGTGCTATGCACATGTTGAGACGGTTCTCTCATGCTCTGTGAGCACGGAGCAATATCTCAGGCGTGATTTGTGCACAGGCATCCAATATCCGCTACTCCAAAGGACCGACATCCCGAATCTATTCGGCATACACTATTAACTTCACATGACCCCACAGGTAAAAATCGAGTTAGGTCAAATCTGGTGATCGGGGAGACCATTCCACTGGCCAACGCCGACGAATCCATCGACCAGGAACTGGAGGTCCAAATAGTGACGAACCTATCGCCCATAATAAGGTTATTCCCCGCCCTGCTGCAAATATGAGGGGAAGCTGCCATCTTCCGTCAAAGCTGACGGGAAAATATGTTCTTGTAACAACTGCAAGTAAGCCTCTGCGTTTAAATTGTCATAAATGAAGAATGAGCCAATGATACGTGTCCCCCAGATCCCGGCCCACACCATAACCTTCTCAGCACCAACCATATTATTCGGATCTCTCGACAATGGGATCTCGGAGGAGCAATACCGCACGTTCTGTTTATTTACTTCCACATTCACATAAAAATTTGCTTCATCCGAATGTAGAATATGTAGAGCAAAGTATGGGTCCTGGCAAATTTGCTCCACAGCCAAATCACAAAACTGCATTCTTCTATCCGGCTCGTCCTCAGAGAGATGGTGCTGCCGCTGCAGCTTGTACGGATGCCACTTAACCATCTTTAGCACCCTCCAAATGGAACTCTGGCTGACATGACATTGCACAGACATTCGGCGTGTGCTGCGCTGCGGAGACTTGGCAAATGACTACGTATCTGTTCCTTCGTCAGTGGGAGTTCTGGGCCTACCAGATCGTGGCCTGTCCTAGACTGTACCGCTCTCTTCGAACCTGGTCAGGAATTGGGACACTGATTGGGACACTGTAACGTGCGACACTGGGTTCCACAGAGGGTTCCGTTCGTTGAAATCACGAGCTACAGCACGGGCATTTCTGCCCCCCCCCCCCCCCCAGCTTGATGATGTGGATTCGTTCGGCCTTGGTCAATGGCATGGTTCAGCACCTGCAAATGATACATGATTATCACATTCTCATGCCCATAACTTCCTTATCTATAACGTTTTCAATAATCTGACTTCACCACTGAATTCCTGGTAAAATTATAGCCTATAACCATACCCAACATGCCCCCTTCCATTTAAAGGAATGAAGTTTGATCGAAGACGCGGTCACAAAGATTGCGGACGTTGTCATGACATGCACCAAAAGTTTCCCCCTAGACCTAACATATTACTACCATAACGAATTGCTGCAATCTACACTTCCTTTCGTTTTATAAATTGTTGTCAGGGTCTTACCACTTACCCTGTAGTATGCACCAGTTTTCGGCACCGAATGTTCAAAAAGAGAAATTGGAAAATAATAAATATCGTTGTATCCTGTGAACGTATTGACACCATTAAATTAATATTTTTAGAAGCCTGAAAATAAATGGATGTAGAATATTTTCTGACTCGTTTCGCTCGCATAAAGTGTTACAAAAGGCATGTTTGTGATTTTGATGAGGTGATGGTAAACAATTATATTGCAGCTGCATCACAAACATACACAACAATCTCGATTCTAATTAATAATACCATTTCGTAAAATAAAATGCTTAGTGTTGGTATACTGACTAATTTAAAGCTGGTGTATCATTTGGATATTGAAGTTGAGTGGTTAGCATATCGCGCTGCGACGCCAAGGGTCCCGGGTTCGAATCCCGGTTGGGCTTGGTTGTTTGTGAATGTCCATTCATCAATTTCACCATTTCATCACTCATCCCCATCTTCGCAAATTAGCCAAGAGGCACAAAAAACGCGAAGTAAAATAAACTAAATCAACTCAACTTGGATATTGAAGTTCTATTAGTAATATTACTCTATGATTGATTCCGTTTATTCTGTAATAATTGTATTAAGTGTACTTCATAGTAACACCTTGCACATTATCCAGTAAAACAGAAAAACAAATAATGTCAAATTCACATTTCTAACTTTTTTGTCCCAGGACTATTTTACTTTAGCGATTGCAATTTGCACTTAAGATATAATACATGTAATTATTGCTAAGGATTACCAAAATAATTAGGTACATCAAGCAGAGGAAGTGAGTTATTCTCATCCCTGCATTAAGAATTTCTAGCTATGAATGTCTTGTGCAACCCCGGTCGGTAGCTAAGGAGTTCTTCAATTGTTTTTTCCTTGCTCGTGACATATCGTGGGAACCAATCTTCAAATCTCACATACGAGAAGTGTGTAATGGTCTGCTTAAACGAAGATTCATGAATGAAAAAGTTCGTTCTGTGTTCACTGTTCGTAACGAGCATTGTAATCGAAGTTGAAATATGACACATTTTCTTTAGCATGATTAATTTGTTTGGTATTTGACACTGAAAATTGTGAATATTTGTATTGATGCATTTTATGGGAACGTGTCGTATTTCACAGCAGGTATAGATTAATCAACCACAGACAGAAGAATAATATAGAATGTCTGATCTGTGGTGCACTCTACTTCATAAAAAATCCACAATTTTGTTGTTTGTAACACCAGACAATTATATGATACGAAATGTAGGACCGCGCTTTTGCATTGAAGCACGCATTTCTACATGTTTGTGAACCTATCAACAAGATGTGAAAGAACAGTGTTGCAATATGCATATACGTATAAAGAACAACGAACACAAATACTCGTAACAACAGTGAGGAACAGACAAATAGAAAAGAGTTTATGAACATACCTAATGCTAATGTAAAGTAGTAATATTTTTACCAGACCTGCTACATTTTTTCAGATTCAGAATGTAATTTCTGTTGCTTATTATAAATATACTGACAAATGGATTATTATAGCGTGAATGGCAGACATTCAAAGTCATTTGAAGAATAAAAATGTTCCTCTTTTGAGTCAGGTGATTGTGTTATTCCCTGTCTGATCTGTTACTCAAATCTCTGAAGATTTATATTTTGTAACAATATATTTCAATGTATTCTTAGCTCTTGAAGATGGAAATCTTAGTTAATTAAATAATTTAGGGCTTGTAAAAAAAGAAATGTCTTACTTAGGTATAATATTATTTGTTCATCTATTACATTGAAGCAGTTGTGCATTCAAGAGGTATTAAAACTATCCTGACATTTGTTATTGGGCTTTACTTGCTCGGAAGCTTTTATACAGTAGTTGGTTTTAAGACTTAAATCCAAATAGATGTATTGTATTCGAATGAAAAGTTTCGGTTGCTTAGATATGTTATTACTTTGAATCAAGGTGATCTGAATTCGATTCAGAGGTTCATATACCAAATTAAACTGTAGGTCGAATATTGAAAAACAAGACGAACTTAAAAGGGGAAGAATGTTATTGAAAATTACGTAAAACTGGGAAGTATATAGGTTTATCTAAAATGAATTTCATACACTATGATCTTGTTAATAATTTGCGAATAGACTCATCATACATAACACAAAGAAAACACTTCAATTACTGATATTTTTTTTAGATATTTTTATGATCCTACACAGAATATATTATTTCTGACTTGGAATAAAGGAAACGCCAATTGTGAATTTCGTTTGAACGACATGTGCCATTAAAATCTGGCTGCGCCTTTGACCCCCGCCAACAAAGCAGTCTTTGAAATTTCTTTACTTTCGAAGACCTAAAACATTCGGAAAAAAATGAATCTTCTTAGAATCCCTTCTAGAACATTCAGGCGAATCTTCGTGTCGTTTTATTTGCCTGGTGTCGGGAGACTTACATAACCACGAAACTGTTGCAAATATCTAGACAATAACTAAAGTAAACCACACGAGGATTCTCGGAAATGCTCTGGAAGGAATTCCAAGCAAATATAATTTCTCAAATTTTCGGAAATCATAGCTCTTTATAAGAGCAAGGGAAACTTCGAAAACGAGTTTTTTTGGCGTCGGCAAATGATCCAGCTTAGTCTTAAGTACTTTCCTAAATTATCACCCATTTTTTCCATAACTTACTTATGAACGTTTTCAAAAGGTGTCCGAAAGAAGAACCTATACTTACACCTATATATGCCCATGGAGATTTTGTTGTAATTGGAGAATGTGAGGAGATGAGAGTAATCTATTTTTTAACTAAGTCCCGTCTCGAATTTTGAGAAGAGTTGCGTCTTTTAAAACTTGAGACGACAATGAGTCCAAACATTTCGACACTTTTTGAGACGAGATCGACGAGAGCCACTCTCTCTTTCTCTCTCTAAGAAAATCTAGGGATTAATAATTCAAATAATTAATAACCCTAATTCGTAGCTACGTGACGTCAATGCTGTTCACATTTCCTGTAAACACACGTTTATGGACATAACGGAAGAATAAGCATTAGGTATACAAGTCTTATTTAAATAAGGTGTTTATTGACCCTGCATTAGATTTTAAAATCATCTTAAGCGCTAGAACCTTTAGATTCCGCCATTGGTGTACGCAGAGTGGAAATGTTGAGAAAATCAAAATTGTTACGTGAAAGCAATAAATAATTCTGATATACCAAAGTGATAAATGCACTCTCCTCTTAAAATAACACCAGATAATCATTCTTGTCTCTTAATAACTCTTAGAATCAAAACCCTGTTCTCTAAAATCACACCTTTATAATTCCAAACCCTCGAAAAAAACCTGCGTATGCTAGTAGATTCCGCATGTAATGAAATATAAACCACACACATTTTGTATGTTATACGAAATAAAGATGTCGTATATTGACATATTTACGCTTGCACGAACGAATCCTCTGGTCACAAAGCGACAAATCCTTTGGAAAATAGCCGGTCCCCGTGGCAGAGTGGTTAGCAAATCTTCGCAAATTAGCCAAAAGTTGCACAAAAAGAGAAGTAAAATATAGCAAATCAATCAGTCATTCAATCATTCAATAAAACCTTCGAAAATAATTATAAGAAATGTTTGTATCTTTGAACATACGACTCTCAGCAACAGCATATAATAGTATTATAACTTGACCATTTGCATATTAACAAAACAGCTTAGTGTATTTATAAACACAATACAACTTTTCGCATGTGTAAAAACTGGTTATGAATTGTTGATATGGAATACTGCTTGAATGCTGTAAAAGTTACAATAAATTTCATAATGTAATCTGGCTACAGGTAAATCACAATTTTGAAAGTCTTCTAGTAAATTCAGAGAAAACAATTAAGTGCTCTTTTATGATACAACAGAAATAAGTATAAACATAAGTAATGTATTGTTCCGCAGTTGAAAAATTGAGTTCTAAGGCCATTCATTTTCAGAAATGAGGTATTAAGTTCACAATTACGTAATATTATATTTTTACGAGTTCACGATTGAATAATTAATTATGTTACAAATTATTCATAAATTATCACGTAATTATTTCTACCAGTTATATTTATTTTTTTCGAATTAGTTGTATCATACGATGTTTCATGTCAATATCATATTAGGCGATACAATTGAAGTGACGGAGATAATCAGAATCAGCAAAATACAAACATGAAAAGAGAAGGTTTTTGTTACCTGATTCGAACTAACAACCTTGAGATAATAAACCGAAAACGATACCACTGAGCTATTTTGCCCCAACAAGACATAAATGTTATGAATGATCGTATTTCTATTGTTTTTAGGTTTGAACTAGGAATCGAAATACACTGATTTAACAACTTAGATTTGATTTCAATTACGAAACTTGCCTATGCACGTTATTATGTTTAATGTGCGATACTAATTTGGTAAAACTGTTGCTCAAAACATTAATTCAGAACATCAATAATGCTGAAGCGTGGCCTCGGATTGCACATTAGATAGCTTGCATATCTATGAAAATAAGCAATTTCAACACGCTTAAAGTAAGCTTTTGTGCTCCATTTCAAGTTTTCACTAGGTGCTCTTTTTTATATGTAGTTCACGCAACACTTCAACGTGTACTTTCGGGGGTTAGATTCACTGGATCCCACGATTCGTCATCAGATCGCATGCATTTTGAGTAAACAAGCTTACGCCCCAACCTATATATAATTCTAATAACCTTGGTTTGGTGTAACAATGATTGAATCGCTCACACGAACAACCAATTTTGGTAAACTGACTACTTCAGTATGTTATTTGATTTGCTCACGTTGAATTCTCTATCTTAAGTTTTGAAACAATTTGTGTTAAATACGCAAATTGTGTTGTTTTTTTTTGTTGTTTTTTTACATCTTATTCTTCACACACAAATATTGTTTAAATGCATAATTATTTAATTTACTTTATGATATTTGAGGAAATTAATTATTACGTATTCATCCAATTTTGATGGGAAATACATTAACGGGGTGGGGATGAGCACCGCTGTTTAGGGGGTAGGGGTATATCAGGTGTAGTGTTCAGTAAAGTAAAAAAATAACGTTACCTTAAGTAGACTCGCTGTCGTAATTTAATACTTTATCGGGGATGACATGATTTTCGGGAAACGTATGAAGGTGTGATTTGATAGAGATGCGCCATTGGCCTTCGGGGGGATGGGCAACCCTCAGAGGAACAATAGACTTACGTAGATTATAGTTAAAAATTCCGTGGTTTTCCACAATCTATAATGGACTCTAATGTAATCTAAACATTCGTTTCCAATAGCATCATATTTCTGTGGTTTTAATGAAAATTTAAATATAGCATATTTTGTCTAGATTAACCTATCTTTGTGCAATTGGCTTAGGATGACTTTTCGTAGGCAACAAAAAAAAAATAAAATGTTAGTATTTTTCAGTTCGTTGAAATACAGAAAGGGAATTCATATAATACACTAATAATTTACGATTTGGAAATATTCTGTGAAAAGTAAGATTTTATAAGGTAAAAGATGTGTTATAGTTTATGCGAATTCAATGTAAATGAAATTTACATGTATTAAACTTGGTAAAGGTGAAAGTGAAATTAGCACATGCTCCCAGTTTTAAAAAAATCATCTCATGTTATTTACGCTTTTTTCAGAATTACTTGATATCACTACAATATACCCATTCTATGGACAGGGAGATTACAATACGGTGGAATGTCATTCTAGGACATCTGCACTGGGATATCCCATCAGAATGGAGAATTTGCGGAGTATCGGTAAGATTTGTTCCTAATATGTAGCCTCAACTTGATCTGTGTATTGTTCTTGTTCATGTTGTACAGTCCTGTTATCAAAAAATGTCGCATGGGATTATTCAAAATCCATCATCTTTATCTTGGTAGCTCTGCAACAAGGTAGTGTTGTGAAATATACGATCCTCCAATCAAAGTGAGGCTCGCCTGGGAGGTGCAGAAGGCGTGACTCACTTGTTTGTTCACAGAAAGTTCAACCAATGCAAAATTTTCAAACAACATATAACGTCCCTATGGTTTAAATATTGTTTCAATAAAGCGAATCACCAGGAAGAAAGAACAAATGTTTACATTTTCATTTTATTTGCTTTCAATTGTTTTAAATTACTTTTAAATTGTCCTAATTATAGTTCACGAACTTAATGTATGTTTTCATGTATGTTTTTGACAATAAATATCACTCATTAGAACAGTTTTCACATTTTCTTCACTACGTGAGATGATATTACATTTTCATTTAAGATAACATAGTGGTTTGGATGATTATCATTTTTCATTAATTAATTTAAAGATGCACTTTTATTTCTTAAGTTAATGAATAGGGTAATCTTATTATTTATCTGGAAAAGCGTGAACCACAGCTGAACGAAAATACACAAATTGCATTGTTGAAGTCAGGAGTTCGTTTTAACATCACTTTTTGCACACATAGGCCAATCACGACTCGGGTGACATTTAAATTGGAATCTCAAACATTATGCAATCTGACAGGAACTCGGAAAAGGACACAGTGATTACAAGATGTCTGTACATTACCACTGTGATCTGGCAAACTCCTATAGTAATGAGGAGTTGTGTGAGAGGAAGAGGGGTGACGGAAAGCAGAGAATAGATAGTATATTTTTGGGTATTGAATTTTATATGTATACACATACGAGCCTAAGAAATGATTTACTTTGATGCATGTCTGTGTGGGTCAGAGAGAGCTGAAAAAGAGAGGAACAGGAAGATACTGGAAGATAAAAAAAGAGGAGATAATTCATTTAGTTGTAGAAAATATTATGTTTTGCGTTCAGTGAAAAAAAATATCAATAATGACTATTTTATAAATAACATATGTAAAGTAAATTTGTTTTTGAAATGGAAGGCGGGGAGCTGTTTGTTTAAGTTCTTTGTAGGATAAGAAGGGGTTTCGGGTCGTATACCCGGTGGAGACACATAGTGGTTCATATCGCACTTTAATTTGAAAGTTCAATTTCGAATAGCCCATCTGTGCATATAGGGAACTTAGAATTCAGTAAAAAAATACCTTTGATCTAGTATTTTTTTTATTTTGGATGCGTTTAGCCCTGAAAAATTACCAATTCTTATAACAAGAAATCTGTCCTCGTCTTTTTAATTTCAAAGAGATATTTTGTAAAATATTTCATTGTTAATTTCAAAGAAGACTAACTTAAATACTAACAATGAGGAACAATTAACAATTAATTTGCTACAAAACAGTGTTTGTGTGTTATGTTTTTAAAGATGTGGGTGGGTATTATATTTTCAAATTGAACGAATTCGTCTTCCCTTGGGTTGGTTTGAGTTGGTGTTTTAAGTCCACTTTTATGCACAGTAAGGCTAATCGGGACTGGACCTACAGTTTAAAGTGGCATCCGAACCACTTGTGCCTCCACCGGGTATCGAACCCGGGACCCCTCGATTACAAGGCAATGCGGCGACCACTGCGCCATGGGGGAGGCCGCCTTCCCTTATAATCATGCTGCATCAAGGGACATACTCGTGGGGTAGTGGTTATCGCATTGGTTTGTCACTGAAATGGTCGTAGGTTCAAATCCCGACGGTGCGAAGAGATTTTGGTAAGCTTTATGCGTTCCCCATTGTTAATATTCGAATCATTCTTATTTGAAATTAACAAAGAGAGATTAAACAAAATGTCTCCTTGAAAACGAAAAGATGAGGAAAGCTTTCCTATCATAAATTGGTAATTTTAGTGAGCTAAACACATGTAAAGTAGAAAATACTAGATCGAAGGTAGTAGTGTAATCAACCCGTTTTTGCGTCACCAAGTGCTTAAAAGTTATATACGCGATTATACAACCGTTTGTGTCAACATAGTTTTGTGTATTTTTTGTGAAGTTTATTTCTCCTACGTATTGAAATTTTGTGAACATTTCTGTCGAACCAGTTCTTATTTTGCAACTGTGCTTAAAAGTTATATATGCGATTATACAACCGTTTGTATGTGTTAAATTGCTAGCAGCTTTGTAGGTAAGTTTTTTCTTGTTATTTCTCTTGCATGTGTTTGTGTGTTAATAATAATAATTGCGAGTTGTGTTAGTGAACACGAAGTGTTTTGATTAAACATCGAAATTACGCTAAACAAAATATGAGCATACATAACTACATAACGTGCGCTCGAAAAAATTATTCTTCATCACACATTATAGCGAATAACATAAAAGCGAGGTAACAGTCGGAGGGGGGGAGGGACGATGATTATGATCATGTTAGTTTACTCATGGTGGATAGATGCAAGTATGGTATTGACGCGTGTATTTGTTGATACTGTTTGTTGGATTTGATTTTGATTTGTTGTTTTAAGTCTACTTTATGCACAGTAAGGCTAATCGGGACTTGGCCTATAGTTTAAAGTGGGATCCGAACCACTATGTGCCTCCGCCGGGTATCGAACCTGGGAACTCTGGGTTGGAGATTTAAATTATACATGTGGACAGGGGGAAACTTCACCTTTTTGTCAGTAAAGGTTCTAAGGTGGGTGAACATGTTGGAAAAGCACTAGTATATACATAGACTAAAGTTACATGGTTCTAGGTCCCATAGGAGTCGAGATAATCAACGTCTTGAAAATGTCTTAAGACAAATATCTTAATCTTTAAGAAAGTCGACTTCCGGCATGTAAAGATGTTACTTCCGGTCTGTCAAGAAAATTTTCTTAAGACAAATATCTTGAGGCGTTTTCCAAGACATTGATTTTCTTTGCTCCTAATTGAGCTAGGATGATAATTATAGGTTTGTTGGATAGGATTTGACGAAAACTACTCGACTAGCAAACAAAATTAATTCCATCCCCTCAAGTTTTGGAGATACAGGCAATTTTTAATTTTTTTAAGAAACTTGATTTGCTGGCTTAGTTTTGACCCTAATTCGAAAATTTTAATAGCATTCGATAAAAAATTGGAAAGACTCTACAACCTATTGGAGGGATGATGACTAGTGCTTGCTGTTTCCGAGTTATTTTAGAATAAAATTTCAAAATGTAATTTCTAAGATGTTTTGTAATCCATAAACTATGGGTTGTAGGAAAACGATTCTTGCTTTATCTACTATTGCTCGACGAATACTATACACATAAATAATGCTTATGGTTTGATTTCAAAAATGGCGACCGGAAATAACTCTGTTTTCTGAAATTATGATTTGTACCTAATACGCCAAGAGGATTGAGGGTTAGAAAGATATTGTTTGGTAAAGCAACTTAAATAGAATTATGTACACATAATATTTTTGTGTTTTCTATCCACAAACATATTTTTTTCATTTATTTAGAGGATTGATTAAGGAGCAACAACATCAGCCAACAATAACATATACATAAATAGCATACACCAAACCAGTCTTCCAAGGTTTTTTATTCTAAAGTCTTTATTTTGTGACACTCCATTAAATATATAAAATAACATACCCCACAAATATTTCATTATCGTGAATTATTGTTCCAAGGTTTTATTGTAAAGTATTTTTTGTGACACTCCACTAAATATATAAAATAACATACCCCACAAATATTTCACCATCGTGAATTATCCTCCCAAGGTTTTTTAATTGTAAAGTATTTATTTCGTGACACTCCACTAAATATATAAAATAACATACCCCACAAATATTTCATACGGTGAATTATCCTTCCAAGGTTTTTATTGTAAAGCATTTTTTGTGACACTCTACTAAATATATAAAATAACATACCCCACAAATATTTAACTATCGTGAAATATCCTCCAAAGGTTTTTTTTATTGTAAAGTATTTATTTTGTGACACTCTACTAAATATATAAAATAACATACCCCACAAATATTTCATTATCGTGAATTATCCTCCCAATGTTTTTTTCATTGTAAAGCATTTTTTTGTGACACTCCACTAAATATATAAAATAACATACCCTACAAATATTTCATTATCGTGAATTAGTCCTCCAAGGTTTTATATTGTAAAGCATTTATTTTGTGACACTCCACTAAATATATAAAATTACTACCCACAAATATTTTCACCAAGATGCAACCTGTGAAAATTTGCGCTATGTGTGAAACTGGTGTTTCAAGTAAACATTTCGAAAGACACTGCCGTACCTATGTACCTGGTAAGCATGTGACCGCTACCGAACCATGTCCGAATTGCGGTAAACATATCACTATTGGTCATCTGAAAAGGCATATAACAACATGCAAAATCGTCGGAGCACCTGTTCCACAACCGTCGACCAACTCGTCCAAGAGGAAAGCGGAAACCGACTCGCCACCATCCGCCAAACGTGTCAAGCCTGTGGCGAAAGCGAACCAGTCTGCTTTCGAGCGTTTGGTAGAGGACTTTGTTCCCACTTCGGACGGCTCATGCGACGTGCGAAGTTTCTTGGATTGCGAACGGGACAGGATAATTTCCATCCTTCGCGATGCCTTGACCACACATTCTACTAAGTTCTACGCATCGCTACGTTGCCAGTACAAGAAGCCGTCTGATGAAATTTACAGCTTCTGCCACAACACCAAGACGAATACGCTGTATCTGGCGGATGTCGGCAACCTCGAGGTCATCTACAAGAAGTTTGCCGAGAAGCTGGTGGCCAAGCAGGAGGAACATCAAGCTAAGGACTCAGGAGGTTAGCTGTGTGGTGAACCCCACGAACTGTGTATCAAACTTAACAAGTTTGTGCCTCTCTCCGCGTCCAGCTACGTCCCCTTACCACCTACTATTGCGGCGAAGAAGGCTGTTCTGAACATCCAAAATGATGATAACAAATGCTTCTTATGGTGTGTGCTGGCAGCGTTGCACCCAGTCGGGCGAAAAATAAACCAAAACGCGTTCCCACTACATGCAGTACGAGTTGGAATTGGAAGATGCCATGGTGGGGTTCGCCTATCCCGTGGAGGTCCCGGATATTCGAAAGTTTGAGACTCGAGCGCGCAACCTGCGGCTGGCCATCAACGTTTATGGCCTCACTGAGAATAATGTGGTGTACCCTATCCGGGTGAGCGATGTAGACGACGATGGTGCGCAGGAAATTCACCTTCTGCTCATCAAGGACGAGACCCATCACCATTACACCCTCATCCGTTCCCTCTCCCGACATGTTTCGAGCCAACGGAGCAGTGATAGTCACCACGTCGAGGTGTGACGCAGGTGCTTGTCAATGTTCGACGGACAGGATCAACGCAGTTACCAACATGTTTGAGGCTCCAACATCGCTGCCGGGAAGCTCGCTCGCCACAAGCTCTACTGCAGTGACAACGAGCCGGGGGTGGCAGTCTTGCCCAAACCTGGTACTGTGAAGCGTTTCCACATGCACGGTGCCATGGTAGAACACCCTGCTGTGATTTTTGCAGACTTCGAGGCTTTCCTCAAGCCCCTGTCCACTTGCTATCCTGATCCCGAAGTTTCCTCAACCACCTCTTACCAACTTCACGAGGCATCCAGTTTCCCCTTTGTTGTGGTGCGACGAGACCAACACGTCGCCCCCGAGCCCTACTTGTACCCTGGTCCCAACGCAGCCAAACACTTCCTCGAGAGGATGGTTGCCGAAACCATCGAGATAGGGAAGGTACTGTTGGTCCCCAAGTCTATGCTCCCACTGTCCCCCCGACGATCAACGCAGGCACGACGAGGCTATTGTTTGCCCTGTCTGCGTCAAGGAGTACACCGCCAACAACGGTAAAGTTCACCATCATGACCACTTCTCTGGAGATTACGTCGCTCCTTGGTGCAAAGGTTGCAACCTCATGGCCCGGGACCCGCTATTTATTCCGTTCTTCTTCCACAACGGCTCGGGGTACGACATTCACCACCTGATCATGCATCTTGGGTACGACAACGAGGGAATCAACGTTCTCGCCCAGAACGAGGAGCGTTATATCAGTGTGAGCAAGCTAGTATCAATCCCGGAATCACGCTCCACCGTCAAGCTTCGCTTCCTCGACTCCCTGAGATTCCTCCCAGCAAGCCTCGATGCTCTCGCGGGGAAGCTTAGTGACGATCAACTAATCATCACCTCGAAATTGGATGCACGAAAGGGGATCTGGAGTCGGAGAGGAAAACCGCGTAGTCCGGCGGTCGAACTAGTAGGATTTTCGCAGCTAGGGCAAGGAAGGGGGGTGGGGGACCCCTATGAATATGTCACAGACCTTGCCAAGTTCGAAGAAGAGTCGCTACTTCCCCAGGCAAAGTTCTACAGTCAGCTACGAGGCTCGAACATCACCGACGAAGAATATCACCATGCCCAGTCCATGAGGCGCGAGCTGGGTTGTCGAACTCTCAGGTACTACCACGACACCTACCTCAAGCTTGATATGACGCTCCTCGCCGACGTGTTCCAGACGTTCCGTGCGACCGCAATGAAGATCTACCAGCTATACCCCGCATACTCCTATAATCTTCCCGGACTGGCGTAGTCAACCATGTTTCTGGTGACGAAAATCGAGCTGGAGCTTCTTTCTAATTACGACATGGTGCTGTTTGTGGAACGCGCTATCCGGGGTGGCATGGTCCAGGTGTCGCAACGGCACGCGCGCGCCAACAACCATCACATGGCTACTGGCTACGACTCCTCCCAACCGTCGAGCTACTTCATCCACTCGCTTCGTGTGTCCGAAAATGTTGTTAGGCATTTTTGTTAACGGTTATTTGTTATCGGATACGTGATTTTCAATTCCACGAACAGAGGAATGAGTTTGTCGTAATATCCCAGAAGTTCAACGTAAAGATAGTCTCCTGCAGAAACATCGTACGTGGTCGCGGTATTCATCTTGTCGTGTTTGATTCTTTAAATGTTCTTGCGGTAGAAATTTTGATTTCGCCTACGTTCTCCGGATTCACGGTGATCCGAAGTTTCCCGTCGATAGGAAATTTGTAGAAACTGAGGTTGTTATTGGAGACGTAAAAAGTCTTGCCGACTTCATCATCGTATATCGTCCAAATGCTGTTCAGGTGAATGATAACTGACCGTTGAGTTTGGATAACATGGAAGGTAAAAATTCATTATCTGGTATGATGGTGTAGTTTCCATGATGATCTGTTTTTTTGAAACCAAACAAATTCATTGGCATGATGGTTATTTAAGAAAAATTGTTCCGGTCAAAGTTTTTTGTAATGACAGACAAAGTGTTTTTATATATATATATATGTTATTATTGTTCATGGACTTTTGATACATTTTTTACTTATTCCTAAACGATAGTGGTCCCAAGGCAAAGTGTGGATCCCACACTCGAGGATTCACCTTTTGTCGTCGTGTGGATCCAGGGCTACTTTTTTATTTTATTTGTTGTAATCACGTGGTCTAAGCTTTGTATTCTCATGTCGTCTCGAAGTATTCTCGACTGTGATAAGAGGCAATGAATGTAATCCTGGAACGCTAGTTTGTTGTTCACGGTTTTTTTGCCCACTCCTTTTGCTTTCTTCGTGACGCTGCTCTCTGTTGTCATCTTCGAACGCAAACCTGCAAACTCAACAATAATCTCACCATTACATTCATCTTTCAATTTATCAAGAACCTTCTTGTTGAGGGAATCAATTCCAAATCTGTTGGGTTGAGGGTAGGAAGAAGTGTCGAAATACCCAAGCATGGAAGGATGTTTAAGATCTTCGTAGAGGTTAGGTGTCTGTATGTTGTAAATAAAGCTGTCGGTGTCCTTGTACAAAATTGACAGCTTATTATTATAGGAGGGTTTCATAACATCATAATGAAATTCGAATATGTGAAGTTTCGACAAGTTGAGAATCGTTGCGCCAACGTAAATAGGTTTTCTGAATTTTGTCAATTTTATATCTCGATTAAAAAGTGCCAAATTCTCATTGTAAATTTCTCTCGACTTAAATCTAGGATCAGAAACCAATTTTCTACATTTTTTTTATCTGAAATAAATTTTATGTCTATGTGATTCCTAACATTCTCCATGGTCTTGCCGTATAACGCATTATTCATTAATTTGAGGAAATCTTTTTCCAAACCTGATTTGGCAATGGTCCTATATAGTGTGCTTGTTTCAATGTACGGTCTTAACCATGGAGAATGTTTGAACTTGAAAATTCTTCTCACATTTACTATCTGAACACCATTCCCAATCAAAAACCGGATATTCTTGTAGTGGACTACGTATCTCTCTTTTCTCTACAGAGTTAACAAAAGTTTGCTTTGATTAGAATCAGGTGGACATTTGATTTCGGGAGTTGCAGGTAAATCGGAAAAAGTATCATGCAAATTATTTTGAAATTCAATGTCAATGTCGTTTTCGTTATTTTATCTTGTTTTGCTGCCTCTGGAAATCGAAAGATGAATATATTAATTTGATGAATTCATAAACACGAAAAAGCCAACCCCGTAGCAAATTGGTTTGCGTAACGCACTTCGAAGTCGAATATCTGAGGTTATAACTTGATCTTCAAATTATAAATGTGTGATTCCCTTCATCCTACTCCTCTCTATCACATATTAATCTACAGGGTAGGCCAAAAGTGTGGAACCACCCAAATAAAACACAAACATGCTGACACATACGAATGCAATGTCCCAACACATGATGTAGAGGAGGGAGAAAACCTTCCAGACCATGCAACCAAGATGGCGGCTATCTTGAAAGTCGCCATCTTGAATAGAATCATATTTTCTTAAGTGGGAAGGGGGCCATGTGACATATGGAATTAGGTTAGAATTTCACGAGCAAAATAGTGGTGTGTTCAGGTATAACATAACTTTACTCTTTTTCATTACAAAGACGTGTTACAAGTAGCTCACGTTATTGTATATTGAAACTAACTAACTAATTAACTCTATAGCCATTTTCAACCCTAAGGTTCATGGCTGCAGCAACACAGACCTTCCATCTGTCCCTATCTTGAGCAAGATCAATATACTCTATTCCATTCCTACCGATTTCTTTTAGATCTATCTCAACGTTGTCCCTTCATCTTCGTCTTGGTCTTCCTACAGGTCTCTTATAATCAGGTTTCCCAACAAGAATCCTGTAAATTCCTCTTTCCTCTCCCATTCGTGCCACATGGCCTGCCCACCTAAGTCTTCTTGATTTAATTATTCTAATAATATCTGGACTTGAATACAAATTATGTAGTTCTAAATTATGTAACCTTCTCCACTCATCTGTCTCCTCATCTCTTTTAGGTCCAAATATTTTCCTCAGGAATTTATTTTCAAATACTCTCAAATTGTGTTCCTCTTTTAATGTAAGGAGTAGTAGAAAAATGGCGGAGCTGACTCATCCGGAAGAAAAACGCTGAAATTTTTCCAAAAGCGAACAGCCCAAAAGCGAAAAACGCTGAAATTTTTCCAAACGCGAACAGTCCAAAAGCGAAAAACGCTGAAATTTTTCCAAACGCGAACAGCGCAAAAGCGAAAAACGCTGAAATTTTTCCAAACGCGAACAGCTCAAAAGCGAAAAACGCTGACATTTTTTCAAACGCGAACAGCCCAAAATAACAACCCCCTTTCACGGTTTTTCCAAACCTAACGCAGGTAACTGTCAGCGTTGCCAACTCTGCGTAGCCGTTTACGCTGTATATTTTAAGGCCGTTCACGGTTTACGTTAAACTCACTGTCAGCGTTGCCAACTTTGCGTAGCCGTTTACGCTGTATATTTTAAGGCCGTTCACGGTGTACGTTAACCTCAATGTCAGCTTTGCCAACTCTGCCATAAAAATTTCACCACAATATTTTACGAGTTAAACTTCCCTAGGGAGTTGCCAACTCTGCGTAGCCGTTTACGCTGTATATTACAAGAGTTCACGGTGTACGATAACCTCACTGTCAGCGTTGTTAACTCTGCCATCAACATTTCACCACAATATTTTACGAGTTGAACTAACCAAGTGAATTGGCAACATTTATTCTATCATGCACGAACCAACCTAACCTCTCCCAATGGTGAATGGCTCTGATTGGTCAGGTCACCTCAGACAGCGTGGCCACCCCCCAATCCCTCCCCCTCCCGAACATTTCATGGAGCGACTTTTGTGATCAATTTTGTGCGCGTGAGCCTCGAAGTCTTTTGTGAGCCCGTACATTTCATATTTTTATGGTGACTGTACAACACAAAAGTGAAAATAAAATTTCAATATTGTTTCTAGCGATGATAAGTGGCACTTTTGGCTCTTTAACCGAGGTAAAAAACAAAAAAAACGCTTTTACTATCTTTTTTGCTTGGTGTTACAGTTGTTTGAGCCGCAAGCTAAATTTAGCTAACAAATCAAAACGAGCGCTCTTCAGAGGAGGAAGTATGCTTTCGAAATCAAAGAAACGCGAGAAACAATACAAATTCCAGCATTTCCTCTACCGATGAGCCTCTTTTCGCCTTTCGGGCGGCTCTGTTCTTGGTTAATTACGCAAGGGAAAAAGGGCGTTGGCTTCGAAAGAAAATCTTTACCAGTAAAAATATTTGTATAGGAGTCGTCGCTAATGCTATTTACGCGATTCTTTCCCTCTAAATGCGTGAGAAAGACGGAACGATGTATGTAGGTCAACTCCTAGACGGATCGATATCGTTTTCTACCACGCCATTCATCGCCTCGGCTTTTCGCAGTGCTTAGGGAGAAGGTGACCGGAGTGACTATATTAACACCATTCCTGCCAGCCCAAAATAACAACCCCCTTTCACGGTTTTTTCCAAACCTAAAGCAGGTAACTGTCAGCGTTGTCAACTCTGCGTAGCCGTTTACGCTGTGTATTTTAAGGTCGTTCACGGTGTACGTTAACCTCACTGCAAGCGTTGCCAACTCTGCTTAGCCGTTTACGCTGTATATTTTCTACGGAAGAGTCTCTTTTCGCCGTTCGGACGGCTCTGTTCTTGGTTAATTACGCAAGGGAAAAAAGAGCGTTGGCTTCGAAAGAAAATCTTTACCAGCAAAAATATCTGCGAGACCTTTTCTCGAAGCAAGAGGAGGAAAAATTAATAAAATAGTCTGAGCAGTGGGAAAGAAAGAAATGCGCTATAACATGCCAACCAACGTGTTCGGCTACAACAGGAGGAAACCTGGCGCCACGCTTCCCAAGTACGTCAAGATATCTAGCGAAGAGGTCGTCAAAGCTCAAGACATGCTTGACGATGCCTTGTTTGCTTTCCGTTCCGACCTGTTGGCAGCTACAATCGTTCACTTGAACGGTATTGTGAAGCAGTTCGAAGAGAACACTGGCAAGATCTTCTTCATCTTCAAAAACAATAGAATCTTCTACGAACTCTCGCTAGGTGGCGGAAGTCTCCGGATTGTGAACTTGCATCCCCCGAGCGGTGTCGCGATAAGTCTGCATCACGGGGAGAGTGTGTTCAGGATCAAGCACGACAACATGAAAGTCGGAGTCTCTTACCTCTATTTCCTTCGGAGATCGTCTGTACGCCGAATCTATCGAGACGAATATGGAGCATCCGCTACCGCTTTTTTTGGAGTTGGTGCTCTCCTATCCCGTCGCCAGTGTCAGTCGTCTATCGTAAGCAAGCAAGTAAGCAAAGAAAAAAAATGCAAGAAAGCAAGGAAGATAATAGATCGTGCTCCATATTTTTGCATCGGAGCCTCTGTTGTCTATAAGCCTCAAACAACCCCATTGCCATGAGAGCAGCTATCGTGAACGAACTGCACAAACCTACCCGCAGGAATTATCCTCGACTGCCCGTGGTCACCAAAGGGATAGACGACCTCTGGCAGGCCGACCTCGTGGAGATGAGCACGGGGAATCTCAAGGGGCTTCACAAGATCAACAAGGGGTTCAGATACCTCCTCACCGTGATCGACACTTTCAGCAAGTACGCTTGGGCGATACCCGTTAAAAACAAGACCGGGGTCCAGGTCGGCAAAGCTTTCGCTTCTGTTCTCAAACAGAGATCTCCTTGTTTCCTGCAGACCGATCGAGGCAGGGAATTCTACAACTCTGCCTTCGGGAGGATGCTCAAGGAGAACGGTATTCTTCACTATTCAACCTACAGCGAGCTGAAAGCAAGCATCGTGGAGCGATTCAACAGGACCCTCAAGGGGCTCATTTGGAAACGGTTCACCCTCCGCGGGAACTACAAGTGGGTGGATCTGGTGCCCGAACTGGTGGAGGAATACAACAACCGAATTCACAGGACGATCGGGATGAAACCCCTGGAAGTGACCAAGCGAAACGAAAGGTGCCTGCTCTCCGAAGTGTACTGCAAACGAAACAGTGGCGAAAAAATCAAGAAACCAAAGTATAAAATAGGACACAAGGTGAGAGTGAGCAAGTTCAAGCGTCCCGGAGTGTTCGACAAAGGTTTCACTCGAAACTGGTCTACAGAAATTTTCAACGTGACCGATGTTCTCCTGCCTTCATCACCTCCCTACATCCCCACCTACAAGCTGAAGAGCACCGCGGACGGTGAGGACATTGAGGACATCGAGGGTCGATTCTACGAGCAGGAACTGTCCGCCACTAGGTTCCCGGACGCTTACCTTGTGGAGAAAGTGCTCCGACGCAGCAAGGGCAAACTTTACGTCAAGTGGCTCGGTCTTCCCTCTTCGCATAATTCTTGGGTTGATGCTATCGATATCGTATGAGCTGGGAGTTGACCAAGAGGTTCCTGGACGTTGGTAAAGGAAGAAAGAAAAATGGCGAATTGCTCCCCGAAAGTATCAGATGCCTCATCGTGGGGCCCTCGGGTTGTGGCAAAACCACATTGATGGTAGACAATTTCATCCTGGCTCCCCTCTGGCTCGATTGGGAGAGCAGACACCTGTACGTTTTTTCCAAGAGCCTCGAGCAATAGAAATACCGGCAGCTGATTGCAATCTACGACGATCTGGAAATAGCCACCTTTGCCTCGCAGATGGTACCTTTGGACGAGAGTCGTGAGAATTCGGTGGTTGTCTTCGACGACGTCATCCTCGAGAATCAGGAAGAGGTTCGCAACTACTTCACTCGAGGTCGCCACAAGGGCATGGACTGCTTTTACTTGGCTCAGACCTTCGCGAAGATCCCCAAGCAGCTGATCAGGGACAACGCCAACTTCATTTGCTTGTTTTGGCAGGATGCCACCAACCTGAAGCACGTGTACGACGAGTTTGTCGGAGGGGATATGACGTACGAGTCGTTTCTCAACCTCTGCGCGCATTGCTGGAATGCTGACGACTATGGCTTCGCCACGATAGACATGACTCGCAAACCGAACCAGGGGAAATATCGTAACAAGATCAACGAGTTTATCGTGGTATAAAATGTAATATAATAGTACGGGTGAACAAAAAGAAAAAATGAATACATCACGATCTGCTAATGTAATCAACCTTCCTGTGGATCTGCTCTATCAGATCTTCAAGATTGTGTCGGGTAGAGAAGAAGATAACATTCACAGAATAATTGATACCGCCGATAGTTCGCCAGCGTTCGCCGTGCCGTGCCAGATGATCATGAAGGACCACATATTTAAAATCACGGGGAGAGAGATCGTGAATAACGAAGATCTTCACGCAATAACAGACGAAATGGAAGACATGCTTGATGGATATCATAAGCAGAGTGTTAGAAAATTTTCAGATGCATAGTACGAGATGAACAACGAAAAACATAAGATTATCAACAATATCATTTCCTTGACAGCTCTGTCTTGTTTCTTCCGTCGAAATAAAATATCAAAATTGTAAGAAAACAGATAGGTCCAAAACTTCATTTTGCAATGTCCAAAAGGAAAGCCGAAGAAAACATCAAGTTGATCGAGTACCTTGCTAAACGATTCAAAGGGTGGAAGGAAGAGAATCGTGGATATTATGAGCAGAAGAAGCGACAGGAGCAAACGCTCATCGATGCGATCGGTGACCTGGGCAAAGAAATCAAAGATGTTGCCGAACATAACAAGGACTTGATCACAGAGTTGGTGCCGGTGGCAGTTCGCAACATTACGGACTATCCTCCCACTCCTCCTTCAACCGCCACAACTCTCCAACACTTCCAACTGCCGTCGCTTCCCACTAGGTTTCCGTCGCCCAGCAGCAGCAGCAGTTCGTCTTCCGTCGATGGAATACGATTAGGACCGACCGCAGCCAAATATCTGAGCACCAAAAGCGATGACAGAGACGAAGTTTTCGGTTTGTATCCATCGCCCGACCCTTCCGGGAGCGTCGTGTGGAAGATAGGCAGTTGGCACGTCACGTTCGAGAAGGACGATATCATCATCTACAACGAGAGCCGAGCGGGACACAGAGGTTTCTTCAAGAAGTACCCAGGCACGCCGGGATTATGGGAACTGATCACTAGAAAACGCCCCGACGCCAACGTGTATTCCGAGGAGGATTACGACAATTACAAGGAAATTCTCAAGATGACCGATGCTTTGTATCAGAACAATAACCCATCTCAGAACAGGGTCAAGTCGAGTAGCAGCGAGAAGTACAGGAACATCATCAAACCGTTTTGGAACGAAATCAAGCAGCAACCTGGCACCACTCGCCTGCCTACCGGCAGCGGTATCAAGCGCTACTCCAATTTGCCCGTGGAATTCGTGTGGCTGGACGACGTTCGTAAACTCGTGGACCGGCTACTGGTCATCGCCGGAGAAGAAAGGGCCGGAAACCGAAACTTTCACAACGAAAAGGTTGGCATCGTGGACATGATCGTTTCCAAACTAAGCCGCTTCATCGTCAACGAACCGAAAGGCATCGGGTATCTGATCAACATCATCAACATCTTGCCCCCGCGATTCTGGAAGCTGGCGGAAGGGAAGGGACTCATCAACGACATCATCAACAAATTTCCTTTCGAGATGCATATTCCGGCTATCAATACTGCGGTCCCGGCACCAAATTGGACGCGCGACTCGATCGCGGTGATCCGGGGGTTAATCCCTTGGATGCTGCCTGCAAAGACCATGATATTTTGTACCGGGACAACAGGGATCTCGCAGCAAGGCACGATGCCGACATGCAGTTGGAACACCGGGCTTTCCGGAGGCTGGTCAGCAGAGACATGGGTGAAAAACTGGCCGCTCTGGGAACGACAATGGCAATGCACACGAAAAGAAAACTCGGTTGGGGTTTATAACAAATTTGTATTTATTTCATTTCAATAAAAAATATCAAAACTGTTCAATGATTCTCTCGTTCTTTACATCGTAAACAAACTTTTCCCTGCAATCACGACCACGCTGCATACTGTATTGTCTGGGATCGCTTCTTGGAAATCCACGACAACCTTGATGCTCGTGCGGTCGCTGATCACCACCTGCTTGCGTTTCGATGTGTTGATCACGTACATCGGACGTTTCTGGATAAACTCCGCTGGCGTGTAGTACATGTCGGTAGATCCTTCCATGGTGACCCTCTTGAACGCTGCGTAAGCTTCAGGTAATCATCTTCCGCGAGGTTGTAGTTCTCTCTGGGGAAAATCTCGTTCCGCCCGTTCTTAAGGTAAATGTTCCTAACTTTGCAGTAGTCGAACATACTCGAATCCGCATTCTGACTGCCGTCGCGACCGGTTTGAAACACGACCACCACGAAGTCGGGCATGTCGTACTGGATGCTGTTGAACTGTGTCGTCACGTCGAACTCGAAGTATCGCCCGGACACCGTCCTCTGCCAGAATTGGTACATCTGAAACTCGAGCGGGATGTTCGGGTTCTTCAGGATTCCTGCTTTGATCTTCGTGGCGTGGTTAGCTTCGTATTCGATGATCGGCATGCGAAGTTCCATGGATTTTATCACGCACTTACCCTCGGACGGGAGGCTCGCATCGTCCACGGCGCCCCCAGCCGTCGCGGATTTCCATCGCAGAAACAATTGTTGTCGTTGGACGCTCTCTTGAAAGTGATCCTCAGACCGCCCTTCCACATGATTTCCTTGTAGTCGGAGAAGAATCCATAGAGGAGTCGCAGAGGGAATAGCACGGTGCTGAGTTTCCCGGGTAATTTGTTGTCGGTTTCGAAACCCGCCGCTTTGTAGTACGAACTCTCTGGCTTCGAGAGCGTCATGGTCGCCACGATGGTCGAAGTTAGTCCGGGGTTATCCATCCTGTCGATGACTGTGCCATGCTTTCTCACTTTCACCTGGGAGAAGAGGTGAGGGACGAAATTGTCTATCAGCCTGATGTTGGCTCCTGCGGGGTAAGCTGCATTTTCGTGTCTGGTGACAATTTCGAATCTGATGTAGAGGTCAGCGCGATGAGGATGCACAAACCCGTCACCAACGTCCACATCAAATTCGATGTCCTTGTTCGGTTCGTTGAGGTTGCCAAACGTCCTTCTGTTGGAAGGGAAGGACTGCAGTTCGTAACTTTCTACGTGATCCATCGTGCGCTTTCGACTAACCGTCTATTTTATTACAAGATAGGCAGTACGGCCGTGCTCGCGGCTCCGGCAAAATCCACCAATTCGCTTTTCTCGTTCGTTATAGTCAGTTCTACTTCACTGAACTTGTCGTGCTGGATGGGAAAAAAGATCGGTTTGGCTGGTTCGTAAAGAATCGGCTCGAGGAATTCCGAATTGGGCTTGAACGTCGCAATTATACCTGTTTCCTTGTGTGTTTGGTCCCGATTTGCGTCCGTCGATACAACCATGCCCTGAGCCAGGTTGCAATGTACGTTCAAAGTTTCTATGGACAGGAATTTGGGAATAGAGGACCCGACGTGCTTGATTCCCGGCGCCAACCTGCTGTCGTTAGGGAAACCCAAGAGCTCCCCGATGGATCCGAGGTTTATTTCTTCTGTGACGGACGTGATCTCCACGCGATGAGTGACCGAACTCTCGGACAGGATGACGTCGAAGGCAATTGGGCTTGCAGCGTAGTAAGGTTATATTGTGATCTTCTTGCTTCCCACGTGGAGGGTGTTGTCGTATTCGGTGACGTGGCGAATCAGGTACGTGCTGTAGAAAGCCACGAGCCCAACGACTCTTGTTGCAGAGTGCTCCTGATTACATCGCAATGCAGTTTCAGTTTGAGGATTGAAGTCTCGCTGGACAAATGCAGGACTAACATTTTTCTTTTATCGCTATTGTTTTATCAAATCCGTTGCTCTCTGAAACATTTCCAACGACGTCGAGTCGCCGCTGCCGGTTAGTTGCGAAAGAATGACCAGCATTACGACGCAGAGATGACCGCAGACCACTTCGTCGAAGCCCTACATCCTTTCGTCGTTGTAAAATATTTCGGACGTCGATTTCAGGTAGTTCGCAAGCGCGAGAAGCGGAATGCCACCGAAAGAATAAAAAACGAAAGCGCTTCCGTCCTCGGCAATCCAATAACATACCCAGTGGGTTCCCGGGTTGAGAGAATTATCCAAGTTGACCACTCCGCTTTCGCCGCCACTTTGGGGTTCGTTAGCAGGCAATGTATGGGACATGAACACATCTCTGAAGTTTATAACGTTGAACAATTCGGCTAGAGACTCAATATCTTCGTTTGAAAGGGGCACTTTTTTTAAGGTTGAATTTCTTCACCGCTGCTGCGGTGGTTTGCTTCTTCGTTCTTCTTCTCTTCAATTCGGAACCAGTAGCGTTCATCTTTCTTTCCACGGCGAGGTTGTGTCTTTTTTGCTCTTCGAGCTCTTTTGTGTTCTTCTTGGCATCGATCACGGTTTTCGCGATCGCGGCACTACCACCTGCAAGACTTCCCACGGCTCCGAGAGCAGCGAGGATCGCGGGAATGCTGAAAATGAAACCTCCCTGCTTTCTTGACCTAGACTTTTGCAACTTGCTTAGCTGTGGCTGTTTTTCTTCTCGCGTTGCTTCTCCGTGAGTGTAGAATCGATGCCCGAAACCTTTTTGAGTTCCGAGTAAGGGATTTGATAAGCCACTCCTTTCGGACGCATTGCGAAGAACTCCTATTTTATTGTGTCTGTTTATTTACTTACTGCTATCCGTGAACTGCATTCTGCTTCAGCTGCTGCCTTCTTTTCTCTCTGTGCCACCCCAAGACCAACATTGGGATAGTGTAGGAAAGAACAATAAATGGAGAGAAAAGGTTTTGGTGATACGAAAGGGAAGAGACTGCCGTTTATTTCAGAAAAAAAATAGATGGATGCCGGAAATGAAGTGAATGAAAAAGTATTTTGTGTGTGTGCGTGCGAAGTGGATTCGTTATATACAGGATTAGAATTAGCCTAATTACAGATATTGCATGATTTGGACTTCTCTCCGATTGGTGAATTACCCCATGGAACGGTGTGAATACCGCAGTTCGAAACTTTTATCTTGTCGTCCTCTGCATCCAACGCCACTTTGATCAGTTTCACGGTCTTCACATCATGGTCTATGCTCTGGAACCTCCTCTCTTCCCGCAGAATGGGGAGTTTCTTCTTCAGGCATTCGATGTAATCCTTGAACTTCCCCTGAACAGTGTTTTTCCCAACTCCCTTGGACTTCTTGATGGTGGCGACGGTCGTTCTGATACAATACGATTTAGCCCTGAGTCCCACGAACTCTCTGATGATCTCACCGTTCATTTCGTCCTTCATCAATCCGGGAACTTTCTTGTTTCTAGGCAAAATGTTGTAGGGGTTCGGCTGTGGATAGCCTGAAGTGTCGAAATGTTCCTTCAATTCGGTTACCATGCCCCTGTACGGATCTTCCTTCATCACATAAACGAAACTGTCCGTATCCATGTAAGCGATCTGGATTTGATTTTTGTATCGTGGCTTCATGATGTTGTAGTGGAACTCGTACATTTGCAGTTTAGACAGTTCGAGAATTGCAGCCCCCACGTACGTCGGTTTGTTGAACTTAATGCAGGATTTGTCAAGATGAAGCAACGTCAGGTTCTCGGTGAAAATTTTCCTGCTCTTGAAGCGTGGGTTGGCAACCCACTTCCTGCATTTTTTTCGTCCGAAACTATCTTGACGTCCTTGTATTTCCTTATATTCTCCATTGTTTTTCCGTGGATGGCGTTGTTCATCAGTTTATACATATCCTTATCCCGGTCAGATGTCGCCACCTGCCGCTTCTGGGTGTTCATGTTGATGTAGGGTTCCAGCCATTTGCCCTGCGTGAATTTCAAAACTCTGTGCACTTTAGTTAAAACAAGGCCCTCCTGGAGATAGAATTTCAGCAGTTTGCAGTGCACTACGTAATGACCCTTCCTCTCCAACGTCAGAAGCAGTTTTGGTTGATTGGAGCGAGATGGACATTTTAGCTCAGGCGCAGAGGAAAATCCGAATGGAGCTGGTGCAATTCTGAAGGATACTCCAAGTCTACCTCCGCGAAGTATCCTGTCGATCCTTCAAAATTATCCTCTTGAAGCAGATGTTTCAGTCCTTCTTCGGTGATGTCCGACCACTCGAAATTAGACTGTGGCATCTTCTGCGTCATCGCATAACCATACAGGTTGTTGGCGTCCAAGTGTATTATGTAGCTGGACTCCTGATTGGGATCGTACTCGTCTCCCAAGTACTCGTTGTTTGCTTTCGCATGTCATAAACAACATTGCACGATGCCGCCCCTGATACATTTCTCGATGAAAAGCTGCATGTCCCATTGATCTTCCGCGAAAAGTTGCAATCGGATGCTACTGTAATACAACATGGCATTCCAGATGAATCCCGGAAGGCTCACAAAGTGCGCAGGGTCGACTTTGTAATCACGAATAGCGGTTTGACGAAACGCTTGGAGCACGTCGAATAGGAGAAGCACGTCCAGCTTCAAGTATCGATCGTGGAAATCACCCAGCGAGCAGCATCGAAACTCGTTCCACATACGTTTGGCGTGCGCGTAGTCTTCGTCGGAACACACGGAGTCCTTCAAGGTTGAATTGAAAGCGTCTTTCGACGGAAGATCCGTCTCGTCGAACTTTTCGGGCCCGTCGACCTACTCATATGGGTACACTCCTTTCCTTCGAATAGCGTCCAAGGACACATCTGGGAAATGATCTCTGGTAACTTCCGGCACGTCCAACATGGCGACGCATTTTTCGAGGCTAGCCTGGAGAAAGCGGTAAGAATCGATGAATCTAAGTTCAATTCTTCTGTATTTTGGCTTCTTGCCAGCAGCGCACAACGTGCACTCATCGTCGCAGGAATCATTTTGCTCATCTTACCATGATAGCCCGGTGGAATATTCACCCACTTGCTGATAGTAATGTATTTCTCGTCGGTCTCGGCAATCACACGGATGGATTTTTTGTCATAGCCCAGCTCTTTGACGAAATGGTGAAGATCGGCACAAACTTGGCAGTTTGAAGCTTCAAATTGCACCTATGGCATAACGGACGGATGTAGTGGCGCGTTACGTGATTGTGGTGTGCCACTTTTATCACACAATCATCAAATTTGGACCCGCAATTTGGACAATGTCTTGCACAAACAAACCTCAATTCTTCGTCTTCGGTAAGATCATTCATGGGTTTAGTCCTGAACAAAACATCACCCCATTCCTCCACTTCCTTGACTAGGAATTCCAGGAAGCGTTTTCCAGCCTCGGGTCCTCGGTAAAGAATCGGTTCCTTGCTATCTTCGTCCGCTCCTGCCATCCAGTGCACGTCGTATGCGAAACTGCAAGGTATGTGATCGTGGTAGGCAGTAGTTGATGATTTCGCCGGATCGGGGTCGCAGATCGCCATAGGCTTCAAGAATGCCTCGAAGTCCGCAACGATGACAACGGGGACCTCCGGCTGGGACTTGTACTTTCTGAAGAAATGGGAACCACCAGGGAACACGCACCTGGATGGTTGATGCTGCAGGCATTCTCTGAGGTGCTCCTGCAGCCTCTCCTTGGCGGTTCTTGAACCTAGGTTGCTGAAAAATGACATACATCGATAACAGATTTCGATTTGATGTTCATGTTTCGTTATCTCGCTTCTGATCAGTTTCGAAAGATCACGGATGAGGCAATAATGGTGCTGTTTCACATTTTTTATCAACAGCATGTGCACTACATTCACCTCATCACCTACAATTTTGTTGATCCGAAGCGGAAAAATATCTACTTTTTTGATGCTGATTGTATATCCGTACACATTTACACCGATTGGAATCTCGTTCTTTTGTTGATAGGCTTTTTCGAATTTTTCGATTTTTGTCACCTGCACAGGAAATGAAACGTCTTCGAAATATTCATCCAATTCATTCTCGTACTGGCTGTAACTTCCAACGCGCGCAGAGTTTTTTGTTTTATGATGCAAATGGGCCAGGAGGCACCATTTGAAACACTGGTTGTCGTTGTTTTCAATGTTAAGAACGGCTTTCTTGTTTTCGATCACCTGCGGGAGCTTCAAGTAAGTCGATCCCGAAAGAGGCTTGTATTTGCTTATGTTGATGTTGATGATGTGTGTAGTGTTGCAAACACTCCAACCCGATCCTTTGCCTTGAAACTCTTCCTGCTTCCGGACGATCTCATTCACTAGCTTGTCGTAAAGTTCGCTTATCACCTCCCTCTCACTTTCCAGCATAAGTTGTTGCTTTGTTCTACTGGAGAACACGTCAGTTTGTTCCGACAAATGCTTCTGGAACAATGAATCCAAAACCATGTCGAATTTGAAGAGGCCCTTGTCGAGAGTGGAAACCAAAATCTTAATCATTTCTGCTTTCTTCTCCTCCAGGAAAATTTCGGCACTGCAGGGCAAACCCCTATTCTCGCTGCTGAGGCTGTAATTTGCCAACATATTCCTGAAGGCCGTTCTCTTCGGCTTAATGCATTCTGGGTCGCGTGCTTCAGCCGATTCTGTGATCTTCGTTCTCTTTCCATGGCTCAACTGGTCATCGTTTGAAGACTGCTTTCGCTTTACCCCACTCTTCTGATTGACGGTCAAATTTTCTGTTGTTATCACTTTCCTGGATGTTGGGGAAGTTTTGGTGATGCTGGCGGGTTCTTTCGACGAACCAGGCCGTTGAATACATCTTTGTTTATGCCGACTTAGGTTGGACTTGGTTTGCAGGATATTACAGAAGGGGCAGGAACTTGGGGTTGTTTCGTCTTCGGAACTGACGACGCAGTGGATGTGTCTTGTGGCTGCGACATTTTTCTGCAACAGAGAAAACCAACTTTTCAGGGATATGCAATAGGCTATTATATACACATTGGAGCCATTGGTTTGATTCGAATCTGTAAGTAAACAGTAAGACGCATCAAGATGCCGAACAATATCTTCGGCCACACCCGACAACAATGAAATTCTGAAACTCGACCAACGAGTGAAGAAACTTCGCAGCGACCTGCTGTTTCTCCAGAACACTCTGTCCTCGAGCCTACAAGATGAGATCGCAAGTCTGCAGAAAACATTAGTGGATCCGATCCTGAAGATCGGAGCGGAATTCAAATCCCTGTTCGCCAAGTATGCTGATTTAGCATCCTTGGAAAGTTTTAGCGGCATTCAGGAAACAGTGAACAACCTGCGAGAGGAATTATCTAACCTACAAAAATCCAGAGACATTATTCAACTAAAAACTAAGTTTGAGAAACAGGAAACAAACATCCAAGCTAGCTTGAGCGAACTTCAAAATGTTATTTCTAACATTAAGATCCAACTTGAAACCAACCCGGCACCCGAAGACATACTTCTGATCAATCGAGCAGTGGCCGATCTACGAAACGAACTCGGTAGTTTTCGGGATGAGATCCCGTCTCTGATATCCTTCGCAGAACTTGAAAACTCGGTGAAAAACATCAGGGAGAAACTTCAAACCGTCGAAGAAGCCACTCGAGACGTACGAGGATTTCGGCAAAAACCAAGGCACCGTAAGCCACATCGAGGACACTTTGTCGACCATGAGAACTGATCTATCGACCGTGCAGGAAGCTTTGGAATCGAAATTGCCAGGCATAACGGAAACCCTGACCACCGTTCAACAGCAAATTGCCAAGGTGGAAAGCCTTAACGCCGAAACCGAACTTTCACACTTCCATCACCTGATCGACGACATACAGAGCAAGTTGGAAACACTGCAGCTCGGTTAAAGAGCCAAAAGTGCCACTTATCATTGCTAGGAACAATATTGAAATTTTATTTTCACTTTCGTGTTGTACAGTCACCATAAAAATATGAAATGTACGGGCTCACAAAATACTTCGAGGCTCACGCGCACAAAATTGATCACAAAAGGCCCTCCATGAAATGTTCGGGAGGGGGAGGGGGTGGGGGTTGGCCACGCTGTCTGAGGTGACCTGGCCAATCAGAGCCATTCACCATTGGGAGAGGTTAGGTTAGTTCGTGCATAATAGAATAAATGTTGCCAATTCACTAGGTTAGTTTAACTCGTAAAATATTGTGGTGAAATTTTTATGGCAGAGTTGGCAACGCTGACAGTGAGGTTAACGTACACCGTGAACTCTTGTAATATACAGCGTAAACGGCTACGCAGAGTTGGCAACGCTGACAGTGAGGTTAACGTACACCGTGAACGACCTTAAAATATACAGCGTAAACGGCTACGCAGAGTTGGCAACGCTGACAGTGAGGTTAACGTACACCGTGAACGACCTTAAAATATGCAGCGTAAACGGCTACGCAGAGTTGGCAACGCTGACAGTGAGGTTAACATACACCGTGAACGACCTTAAAATATACAGCGTAAACGGCTACGCAGAGTTGGTAACGCTGACAGTTACCTGCGTTAGGTTTGGAAAAACCGTGAAAGGGAGTTGTTATTTTGGGACTGTTCGCGTTTGAAAAAAATTCAGCGTTTTTCGCGTTTGGAAAAATTTCAGCGTTTTCCGCTTTTGGGCTGTTTCAGGATGAGTCAGCTTCCCCATTTTTCTACTACTGTAAGGGACCATTTTTCACATGCATATAACACTACAGGCAAAATTACTGTTTTGTATATTTTAACTTTTAGTTTCTTAAATATTAAACGAGAAAACAAAAGTATATGAAGATAGAAGTAACATGCATTTCCTGAATTAAGCCTACTTTTTATTTCCTCTTTAATATAATTTTCACTTGTTAATATTACTCCTAAGTATTTGAGTTTGGAAACTGGTTCAAACGAGTTGTTATCAATAATTAGATTTTGACTCTTACCTAACACTTGGTTTCGGCCTGTAAGCATATATTTAGTTTTCTCTTTGTTAACTGCCAAACCTATCTCTTTAGCAGTTTTGAAAAATATTTTAGCATTATTCTTAATTGTATTTATATCATCCCCTAATAAGTCTACATCATCTGCATATGCTAACAGCTGAGTCACACCATTTAATTCTAGTCCTTTGTTAGTTTTCCTTCCTAACAGCATATGCTAAGGCAAAATTAAAGAGCAATGGAGATAATGCATCTCCTTGTTATAACCCATCATGAATTGTAAATTTGTCAGACACATTAATACCCACACGAATTTTACTTTCTGTTTCACTGGTGCATACTTTTATCATACTAACAAGCTTCTTAGGTATTCCAAATTCTACTAATATATTATATAATTTATATCTCTTGACGGTATCATATGCTTTTTTGAAATCAATGAATAGCCGATGGACATTTTGATTATATTTCCATTTTTTTTCAAGTGTCTGTCAGATGTAAAAAAATGATCTGTAGTTGATCTGTTACGTTTAAATCCACATTGATAATCACCTATAATTTCATTAACATATGGGGTTAGTCTTGTTAAAAGAATGTTAGATAATATTTTATATGTTATTGAGAGTAGAGAAATTCCATGGTAATTAATGCAGTTCATTTTATCCCTCTTTTTAAAGAAATTGTTATTATTAAAGGCTACAATTTTTGTATTACAAATTGTTACGGTTGCTATGAAAACTGTGGCAACATATTATTGAAGTGACATCACAAGTCAGCTTGAATAAAATCGGTATATGATCACTTATTTTGATAATGTCTTTGCGTGTAAAGCATGGTAACTACAACAATTCCTTGAACAACCCTCAAACAAATCGCATGTAGCACCACCGAAAAAAATATTCGGATGAAATATAATTTCGTATGATAGTAACCATACAAGTGAAATATATTTTCTGTAAACAATTTAGAAATTTATTTTAATTTGCAAATCAGATTTTTTTGAAACATCAACTTTCAATAAATCGAAACCTGCATTTTATCACTTACCATGTTTTACACCCGAGTCTTTCACTTAGCAAGGGAAAGTATACTGCTCTTTAACAGTCCCCAGTTATACCACTTTACCCCCAGTTTTGCCTCTTTGCCACCCCTAGTTTTGAAATCCAATCGCCGCCACTGTGACAGTGACATGAAATGCTTCTTATTGTGAGTAATAGTAACACGAGAAGAACGATATATATTTCTCGTATTTTCGATTTTCTCTAAAACTAATTTTCAATGTGTGATGATAATATTTCGTGTCCGAAATAGGTTTAAAATCAATATATTGTTGTTCTATGCAGATGTAATTAAGGGGATCCTCCATACTGGAGGGACTTAGTGGTTCGGATCTCATTTATGCTGTAAGCCTAGTCCCGTGCAGATAATGGATCTGAAGAACATTACGTCCTTGAAATTAGTGGCATTTAGTTATTCATCTTAAATTTCATTGTTGCAGGATTTGAGGATAATAGGCATGTTGAAATGAGATTTTAATTTTCACATATAATTTTATTTTTGTTGAGTCGCTCCTTTGCTACTTTTGACTAATCACGACGATGAAAATGAGTAATGATATTATAGAAAGACACTCACAAAGAACATCAATGCCCAGACCAGTATACGAACCTGGGATCGCTTTCGTTGTAGCATGCTGTGCTAGCCACACCTCCAGAGAGGTCGACAGTTTTCACATAGAAACTTTCACATCTTCCTTACACATATTTCTATCACTCTTTCTTGGGGTGTAAGGGGTGACCTTCCACGTAGGCGCCCAAAAGTCAACCTCACTTCCACGTAGTGCACCCTGGACTAAAGACTAAGGAGGCTCTGGCGACTGGCATTATGGCCAGTATAATTTTGTGTGTGTTGTCCTGTTTGTTGTCCTTGTGTGTGCTCAGTGCCCGTTTACGGCCTCAGCTTTTAACAGAAGTCAGAACATTTTAACATTTTTAGTTATGCAATGCTAGAGTTGTTATTTGTAATGATAAGGGGCTGGCCCCCGTATAATGTGACGGGAGCAAAATAGCCTAAGTGCTGACGCTTCCAAAATTTTAAATTCAAAATCAAATCAAAATCAATTATCACTCTTTCTTATAACGGGCATTTGTGCTTTGTTATATATTTGACAGACAACGCAACTAACAATTTCCAATTTCCAATTGCAAGCATAACGGAGCTTTGAGTTTAAGTCTTATATCAAAATGTGGTAATTTTAAGCACTAGGCAGTCGTTTCAGTTGTATGACAAAATAATTTATTTGTTGTGCATTTCATTTTAAAGTCTCTGCGGATGTAGATGACAGTTTTTATATCTAGCTTTCTTTTTGTAAGTAGAGTTAATCATCTGTACCTAGGTGCTTAATCTGTCCTCCTCAAATAGCATAAAAGCGAGGATTTCGTGCAAGAATGATCACACTTTCGTTGAAGAATTCAACATTCTGAGGGGTTTTGGGGTGCATATAAAAGCGGATACGAAGTGTTAATTACTTTGGTAGGATTATTTTTGAAAATATCCGTGTATTCATGGCTGAAAGAAGACGAATAAAAGATAGTAAGCACTCTCGTGCGGTCGGACGAATTGAAGCAGGGCAGTCAATCAAGACGTCGCTTTTTTCTTTGGCGTTGATCATTCGGTAATTTCTCGATTATGCATATCATTCGAAACAAGTCAACAGTTGTCCGGGGACCTGTGTCCGGTCGTCCACGAGTTATCGACCCCTCTGATGATCGATATATAGCCAAGCGGAATCGATGAACGACCTCCACAACTGTTACATCGATGGCTGCAGTGTCACTTGGTAAGACAATATCTGCCGGTACTGTGCGCCGAAGACTCCACATGAAGGGATGTACGCCCGAGTACCACGTGTCTGTGTTGCACTAACCGTCCAAGCCAGAGGGGCAAAATGAAAGTGGTGATGTCAAACTGTCAATTGGACTGTCGCAGATTGGTGCAACGTCCTGTTCACGGACGAGTCCAGATTTGCCCTGGAATCAGATGATAAGTGTGTAAGGGTCTGGAGAAAACGAGGCAGACGTAATCATGCATTGAGAGGTGGCAGCGTCATGGTGTGGGCTGGAATTTCCATGGGATATCGCACGGAGCTGCACATCTTTAAAGGCGGTTCTGTGACTGCTCTGAGGTATCGGGATGAAGTGTGGGAGAGACTACGCTGCAGCAGTTATACCTGATTTCCTCTTTTTGGACGATAGTGTCCATACCCATCAAGCCAACATCGTTGACGAGTACCTTGAAAGTGAGGGCATTTCTTGTATGGAGTGCTTTGGTATCGTCCTTAGGAGCAATAACTGGAGCTATAGCCTTATTCGTTAAACCGAGCAGGGTACTTTACACTTCACCCTAAGTGCCATTCTCATTGCTTAGACATAAGTATTTAAATCTTAACGGGAGTTTACATTAATTACCTAAATTTTAAACTAGATATTCGTACCAGGCCCATTTAGGACCGTCTCTACCATCAACTGTTACATTTAGTGGGGGTGAGCAACACCCCTTCGTTTCATCATCGCGTTCCAAAGGCTGGAACGCTATGTGGTCGAGATGATGGATTTTCATTTATTTACCCTCGAAATAAATAAAAAGTGAATGATTTGGCATCGAGACATGGGGGTTTTCACCCATTTTCTTCTATCGTTTCGAAAATGGAATGAAAATGAATTAATTTAGTGACATGTTATATTTGTTTCCCCAAATAAATTTTTATTTATTTTGTGGAGCATATTACTAAAATGCGTTCCGACTCTTAGTGATGGTTCATGTCGTTTTGGGAACTAGGAGACGAGCTTGATACCACTTTGGATCAGCTAATAAATCTCGCCTAAAATGTAGTTGGCCCGTCTCTTGACGTTCAGGGCTCTCACTGTGCTTCGTCCACTCCCATTAGGAGGAGTCCTGTTGCGACTATTAGTCGCCCAAAAACGCAAGCTTATATACCAATAGATCATATCAACCATCCCACCATGGCTCCAATTCCTCTCGATCACCCCCTTTTTTCTTGAGAGTATTCAGTTTCAGGGTGCCTCAATGGATGAGGTTAATAAGTTAGTTGAACGATTTGAAAGTGCGGCAATTTTGAATAATTGGTATAAGGCAAAGAAACGCCAGATGTTTCCAGTATTACTGAGTGGCTCAGCGTTGCGATGGTTTAAAGCCAACAGTCAGCAACCAGTAGCAAATGTCGCAACTGAAGACTAGGTTTTAAAAAGGCTAATTGAGGAATTTACAGGCTCCCTTGACCTCTTCGGGTCCCACGTGTCGTATACGACACAAAAAATTAACGTTTTATAACTCGTAACAGCTCCACTGTGTCTTGGAATTCAGAAACACAAGTAGTTCTGTCGTCACTCCTAGATGTCAGGAGCAGCCGGAAAATGTATTGTCTAAGTTCCAGCAGTTCTAGCGGGAAACTTTCATTATTCTTTGTCATAGTGTGTGCTGGACAGTGGTAAATCATGTCTCGCTATCGTAAGTATTTTTTTCTATTTTCTAATAAACTAGTTAGGCAATTTCTGTTAGTGAAACTTTGTTCTTGAAAGATCATAGAAAGAATTGAGCTGATTTACATTGCTTGCAATTATTTGGTTTGACCGTTATGATGTCTGCATTTTGCATGTGTCCTATATGACACAGTAGTTCCTAATGTATAGAAATTTCCAAATATCCAAAAACATTCTGATGTATACATAAATAATATAGATACACGAAAGAATTTTTGCTACACAAATTAATGAAAGACTGATGATTGAAATGACTTATTGTAACTTTTATGCCAACAACACAAATAAAATGCATTAAAAATTGTACATCAAAGTCAAGATTTGGTCTATTTGTAGTAGAATGCATTTTACTTTGAAGGGATATAGGGTTTTGGAGTGAGGCTCTAGATAATCGTAATTTGAAAGAAGTGATTCGATTTCGTTATTTTTAGGGCTGTGCGGATACCACTTTGACCGATACCAATGCCGATACTCTTACCGATACCCACCGATACCGATACTTGAAAATTTCGATAATTTAAATTTGTTCAAAATATTGATCAATATTGATGTGTACATTTTCTTCTCCAATTATATGCATCAATTTATAAAGAAATTTGTCTTAGAATATTCAAGAATTCCATGACAATATTAAAATGCATATTATGTAATCACAAAATATAGTATTTCGTGCAAAATTGGTGCGAGACAGAAAGAAAGTTTGGATTCTGCATAATTCCCAGGATAATTAGACTCCGAGAAAGTGTCGCGTGGCATTTTTAGGGACCTCGTTAGACCTAAATCCCGGACAAGTATCGGCTGGTATTGGTAGATGAATTCCAACCCATACTTTCCGATATCGATACATCGGCATTGGTATCAGCTCAGCCCTAGTTATTTTACTTCGCTTTTCTCCACTCCCCTAATCACGGGATTAGGATAACTGATGAAATGACGACACTTATGAAGGGACTCGTGCCGAAAAAAGACCCATGCCCGATCACAGATTCGAGCCCAGAACCCCTGGCATCCTATCGTGACATAGTACTTTATATTCATTTTCAAATTCAAATTTTGAAAGTTTTTTGCTTGTCTGACTACATTCCTTTAGGGGGATACTTACAATACTTTTTTTTCCAGTGAACCCAGATGACATTGTCCGAGAAATTGAACTTGATGGAAATATTTCCGATATTGAGGGCTTCGAAAGTGACGATTCTAACGGGACTGGTTTTCCTATAGAACAAATGAGTGACTGTTGTTCATCAGAAGGTGAACCATCGGATGATGATACGTCAACATCAAATCTAGAAAACAGTCAAGGCAGTCAGAGGGTTCTACCGTGGCGACATACAGATAACTTTGAACCTTTACCGGCGTCTCCTACATTTGAGGAGGAAGTATGGATTGGCAGTGAAAGAGACGTAAATGAATATTTTTCAAAATATATTCCAGACAGTGTTTTTGAACTTATGTCCTCTTGCACAAATCAAGTGAGTATTTCACGCTTAGGTAAGTCACTAAACACGACACCGCAAGAAATGAAAATATTCTTCGGTTTATCGATTGCTATGTCCTATTTGGGTTACCCAAGAATTAAAATGTATTGGGCTTCGGTCAGCAGGGTGCCTAGTATTGCTGACAAAATGTCTAGAAAACGTTTCTTTTCTATCAGATCTAATTTGAAGATCGTTGTTGATGAAGATGTGACAGAAGATGTGAAATCCTGTGACAAATACTGGAAAGTTCGGCCTCTGATTAGAACCATACACGAGGGTTGTATGAAAAATCCAAGAACAGTAAAGGTTTCCATCGATGAACAAATGATCCCTTTCTGGGGTCAAACAAGAATGAGACAGTACATACGAGGAAAACCAAATCCGGTGGGCCTGAAGAACTTTGTGGCTGCTTCACCAGATGGTCTACCTCTCGATTTTTTCCTGTATGAAGGAAAAGGAGATACTATCATTGATGGTTATGATTTTCTTGACATTGGTGGGAAAGTGGTGATGCGGTTGTCAAGATCACTCCCTCCTGGATGTCACATATACATGGATCGATATTTCACATCTGTTTTACTCTTAGACTGCTTACACGCTGACCGTCAGTGCCAAGGAACAGGAACCATCCAAGCAAGTAGAGTTCCTAAGGAAGCCAAAATGAAAGCAGACAGTGACATGAAACGAAGTGGACGTGGTTCAATGGATCAGTCTGTGCGTGGTGATGGTCAAATTGCAGTTGTGAAGTGGTTTGATAATAAACCTGTAACTTTAGTTTCATCCACTGAGGGCAAATTGCCCACAAGTGAATGTCGCCGTTGGTGTAAGAAGAGGAAGGAGTTTATTAGTGTTATGAGACCTCAAAACGTTCTTCAATACAATGAGAATATGGGGGGCATTGACTTCCTCGATAGAGTGATATCGATGTACAGGATGAAGTACAAAACAAGAAAGTGGACTGTACGTGTAATAATTCATTTCTTTGACTTCGTGTGTGCTGCATGTTGGATTGAGTACCGAAGAGATTCAGCAGCATTGAAGAAGAAAAGCCGAGATATAATGGACTACTTGGATTTCAAAAATGCAGTATCTGAGTGGTTACTTCATTCTGGAGAATCTACAGAGTCAGGGGATGAGTTTTGGCCAAATACATCAAAGAAGAGGAAAATATCAGTGCCACACCCAAGTACACCAAAGCGGAAGAATGGAGCACAACACATGCCAGAAATTGTAGTGGATGGAAAGAACCATAGATGCCGTATGCCTGGTTGTAACAGTGTAAGAGCAAGAGTGACCTGCAGTAAGTGTAAAATTAATTTATGCCTTGTTGCAAACCGAAATTGCTTCAAACTTTACCATGAATTGTAAAATTAGCAAAAAGAAAAAAAAAAGATGTATTTAAAAACTGGACACATTATAATGTACCATCAGATTTAGTTTAAAAATTTGTTACTCACATATATAATTGTGTGTACAAATTCTGTAAAAAAAATTGCAACATATAGAACCAGTGTGTCATATATGACACATGCCTTTTTATAAAAAGTAATGTTGAAAATCAAGAAATTCATATTTTTTTGGTGTTAACAAAGGTAAATAAACAACATACATAAAAATATCCCCGAAAAAGTTATTTTCTCTGTGAGTGGATCCGAAGAGGATAAGGCAAAGAAACGCCAGATGTTTCCAGTATTACTGAGTGGCTCAGCGTTGCGATGGTTTAAAGCCAACAGTCAGCAACCAGTAGCAAATGTCGCAACTGAAGACTAGGTTTTAAAAAGGCTAATTGAGGAATTTACAGGCTCCCTTGATAATTTGCAGATTGAGGAGCAGATACGATATCGGTTTCACAGGGATGATGAGGCCGTATCTTCTTACGTTAGGGATAAACATACCCTTTTATTTAAAATAAACCCCAATCTGAAAATAAAAAACAGCTGAAATATTCTAACGCAGGTCTTCAACCTGAATTTATGAGGAAAATATACAAGAAGCAGTATAATTCAGTCCCGGAGCTTCTGAAAGATCGCAAGGAATTTGAGAAGGCTAAATGCTTAATGTGCCGAAGAACGGTGCAAGAACTCTTGCATGCGGCACAGGGAGAAACATTGTTTCTTCCTCGAGCAGAGTTGCACATTCCGATGCAACTTAACCCCGTAGTCAGCACTACGGTAGTTACTCCGGACCCCATGCCTACAGCTAATTAAGAGAAAAATTCCCAGTTGCATGCGTTGCAAGTGGTATTGGACCTTGTCAAAAGACGAAGACAATCGCCCCTTCCAATTTCAGAATCGTCTGCTGTCGAAGCGCTTGCTAAATACGTCAGCAACTTAGCACTCAAAGTCGAGTTTCTACTTCCCACATTCTTCCATTTCTCCCCTCTCTTTGAAAATCCAAGTACAATCCTAATTGGCCTTGGCAAAGCCTCGCCTCGTTAGAAGTCATATGTTTCTCGCTAGGAAGAGTACGATCATGCTACTGGTGAACATTTATGGTAGCTCCACCCATTTTAGAATGACCGCCATACAACTTCACCCCGACCACTTTTCCTCCGATTGCGACGCTACACGGAGCAGAGTTAAAGATGTTTCATCCAATCTTCCAGTTAAACTTAATGTTGAATTGCGCTTCTCAAACAGTTCTTTCTTTGTCAGGCCGCAATGCACGTATCTCACATAAGTTCGATTCCAGCCTCGATTGAGCGGAAGAAGCGCATCGAATTTCATCCTCCAGGCGAGTTATGTGTACTAACAAGTGTAGTAACTCCCAGCGAATATCCCGCTGACTACACGAATTACGCAGTCAGGAAATTTTTGTAGCCTCTATCGAGGTGTTAAAACTGGCCTCCGTCAAGGGTGGTTACTCACGTGGGTCTTTGTCATCGTTCCAGAATCTTAAAACGTTTTAAAATGCAAATATTTACTTATTACAATTCATTTAGTTTTTATTTCAGTAATGATGGCAATGGAGAGAAATTGTAATTATGTTCTAGCTTTTCGTACGTCCTAAATCGAGTTGCATTGTTCCATTGTTGGCCTAGGTCATTAAAAGCACTTTGGTTAATCGCAACTGTCCGAGTCAAATATTATATTTTTTCCTTTTCGGCCCGACGTCATTGAGTTTAGTTACGGGTCAGATTATAACTTTTTAACCCACTAGGCGATCATAAAGAGTAGTAATATTTATTTTTTAACCTGTTTCCGTAGAAAATACGAAGAGGAGTGTAGACGCCTAAAGCTCTCATGGATCAAGTTTAATGTCTTCCGGTGCGAGTTCAAAACAAAGTTTCTCTTTTCACGAGTAATAGCATGATAAATTGTGTTAGGAAGCATTACACTCTGTACAATGAGGAATCAAGACTCATAGTGTCATGCAGTTAGGTCATCTGCAAAGTTGCTACATAACGGCACAACAACCAACCACGACGATATTGTTTAGGCTTATAGATTGTGATATTGTGGTTCCACCACACACGTTATAACTTGCTTGATGTAATTATTTGATTATTTGTTTGTTACTTTGTATTTTCTATTTTAACATTCTTCTCCTTTCTCAACTATTTCTTTAACTTTATGATTTTATGATCAGTAGCGAATAAAAGCTACGACAAAAGTTTGAAATGACATTGAGTGATTTTGAAATCCCGTCGCACAAGAAGGAACCACATTAATCGCAACGGCCATGCCAACCCCCTCCCTACATTGCCGACGGTCTTTAAAGCCTGGCCAAAAAAAAAAAATTCCTCGGGTCACGCCCAGGTTCTTTATAGTTCGCCTTTAGCATTTGAGCATTATATTTTATTTTATTATTTATCATTTCCTTTACATTTTTCTATCTTTTGGGGTTTCACAATACAATACTTTATTACAAATATATTTACATTTTTTTTATTTCTCCTTCCTCTCCGTCCACATCATGCACACCCCTCTTCCGACATAATGTCTCTAACTCAAATAGCCCAAGAATTTCGGTTATTAAATCGTCCACAGCCTATCATGCTCATACCAAGCCTCACTCCACCGGTACATATTACGATTTCGCCTCTCTTCTAAGACGTCCAACTCGTCATCAATAGCGCCCGACCCTGTGGCCGAGTGGTTAGCACATCGCGCTGCGACGCCAAGGGTCCCGGGTTCGAATCCCGGTCGGGCTTGGTTGTTTGTGAATGTCCATTCATCAATTTCATCATTTCATCACTCATCCCCATCTTCGCAAATTAGCCAAGCGGCACAAAACGCGAAGTAAAATAAACTAAATCAAATCAAATCAAAAATCGTCATCAATAGCATTGCCAACCCTCTGAAGATCTTATACTTTCTCCACCCGGTACTCAAACTTGACCTGGCAGTAATCCGGCATGGTAATGCGGACGGCTAAACTAGCAGCCGGACTGTACCATCTAAATATAGCCATTGACTCCAGTGGCTCAGTAAGGATTGCCATATTAAATATTTTTGTGAAAATCACCACTGGAAGATCCATGGTTATATCTGCCTACGTGTTTGTTTTTTTTCAAATGCAATAAAGTTCTGATCTCGCAACCCCTAGCTCACAATCTTCCTTCATTTTTCCGATTGGTTTAGAAATCAATGACTTTTACCTTTTTAGGCTGGTGACTATGGTTCTGTCTTTCATTGGTTTACTTGAATATTTCACAAATTTGCACTTTTGTAGAATTGCGTTTACGTCATCAATAATTCTATCCTCTCTTTCAGATACCAAATGTCTGACATCGAGTATTTTCTTGGAGGTGCCTCCTTTTCTTCCTGTTCCTCCTTCCTACCTTTCAATATGCGAATGCAAATGTGAATGAGGATATTTTTGTACAACGTATATACTACGAACAATAAGGACTCATGGTTCAAAGTTCTGACTACATTTATACCACAGAAAATATTAAGATTGATATTAATATGAGAACCGATGACCATGCAGGATGTGTAAAGTGGTTGGCCATTCAATATGACACCCATCATCGCATTCAAACGTCACTTTACCTCTATTTTAAAAACCGACGCTACTTGACCGAATTGCCATGGAATCTGGAAAAATGTGCCCATGAATACCTGTGGGAGAAGGTAAATTATTTATAAATTAATGAGTTTATTCTAGGCAGACCTCTCTATATATAACTCCTTTTCAGTTCACCATCTTGCCTCCTCTGTTCAAGATTTAAAATATAACCAGGAAAAGATTCAGTCTGAATTTAATAATTATAAGAGGATGATTTATAGGCATTCAGAGTTGTCAATAACATTTTATTAATCTTCAGGCGTTCTCTCGTTAATCATAAAGCGTACTTATTAGCAAAATTCTGTAATTTGTATAATGAAGAAAGACATTTGTTGACACTTCTTCATGCTTCGGGAATTATACGAAGGTATCGATTTCATTATTATAGATTTATCTATGAACGCTGTCTTACCATATCATCTCCCCTGATTGGTTCCGTGTATTTCTTAGTATCCATTTTAAGGACCCTTTGTAACAAACAAATATTGGACTATTTTTCGTTTTAACAAATGTGTATCTTGTCAATTTGGACTTATCCACTCACTCATTCCATATTTTGTTAGAAACTCCAAATTTGCCTTTTAACGCCACCTCTCCAGTATTCAAGCCATCAATGTTGACACCTTTGTTGATAGCAAATGGTTCAGAATTAAAGTCCCCCAGTTGTCACATAAAATTGAGCATAATGGCCAAACTTAAATCGTCGAAATTATTAACAGCTAATGCCCATTAGTTATTTTATTTACTTTCGTGTTCACACGGAGCACTTCATTCAAGACAATATTAAATGGCCAACAAATATTCTCTTTTATAATTCTTCTACTTCGTGTTCTACCGAAATTAAATCTTACGTAGGGTGCCAACTCAAAAAAGTACGAACAAGAACTGGAGTGATAGTGTCTGGGGTAGGCAAATTACTGCTCTCCCAAACTATTAATGATAACTTAAATACCCAAGCTACAATAACTGTGTATGAAGGCAAATCCTTTTTCTTTAACTACAAGAACTTCGATCAATTGATATTTAACGATGAAATCATACATACACACAGGGCCCTGGACATGGAAAAAGCTATTCGTGACATTTACCAACTTTTAAATACTTTCGTGAACATCTCTGATGTCATCCTCCCTCAATGAACCGACGTTCGTTTGACAATGCAGAAATTGAATCAATCATTGACCGAGGAACCAAAATTTCACGATATACTTGTATCTCATTTCCTGTCGCTGTAATCATTCTTGTCATCTGGGACCTCATTTTTAGAGCATATTTATGCTAAATATCAGGGGTGTGTAGTTGTAAATCTTCCCCCACCACCGAGAGTTAAAGTTGCTTCAACATATTTCTTTTTTGCCGTTATCAAGATTTTTGTTTCTTTTTCTTTTTATGTTTAGTCAATTTGACCTATACGTGAAGGATAATTGTTTTTTTTACCAACTATGATCTTTTTATGATCCAGATGCGAGTGTCTTGGCTGACCAACACTAACAATAGCAACGTGCAATTTGGGTTAATTTATTTATTCCCTTAATAATTTCATCTTATGTAACACCGTTCTGACATTTCATATTTAATGGTTTCTCGTTGTTTAATGTTGTGATACCTCGGGCTACATATTTTATTCCACGTCTATATTTATCCATCAATATTTAATCCCAGATATTCTCTTTAAATCTGTCCGTCTTTAGTATAGCAATTATACGGCAACGGCGTCCACATAGCACCAAATTTGTCACTTAAATTTTATTTTGTACACTATATTATATTTGGGTAATGCCAGGAGCTATGTAATCTGTTCAGTATTTGTTTAATCTTAATGGAAATGTCTATTTCATTTAACCAGTTATACAAGTTTTATGGCGACACAGGACACATAGCGCCAATATTTTGGTCATTTCATTATATTTGTTTTTTATATCATTCATTGGGAATTTTATTTAATTATATTTTTTAATGATTTTAACTTGCCAAAATGTCGCAATTGTATGCACTTCTCTAAATAATTCAATGTGACTAAGATAGCAATGCATTCCTTTCTATGTTCCTACCTATGATTTCCCTACCCTGGGCGGAAAATCAACAAGCTATGGATTATTTTCCACGACCTTTCAGGCAATATTGGCGACACATTGGGAGCAGTCCTTTTCCGCATTGGATCTGAAGCACCCACCTTATCTTGGATATCCGCTTTCGGTTTTTGGTGTTTCTCTAGTCTAAGGAATGCAGCACCCCCACGATTCTCCTTTACATCGCTTTGATCTTGTTCCAGAATATACTTCAAAGAACAATGAACGACCTAACCCCTGTCCCGAATTATTTCTCATAAATTCGGGTACCAACGCAGAAGACCCGCAGTTGTACAGTACAGAGCATATTCTTCCCCAAGCTATACACTAAATTAATAAGAAACACGACTTTCTCCACTTTTCACTGTACTTTCATTATATGTACAGTCATGTAAGAAAAATCTGTCGCATGGAATTTTTCTAAGTCCAACATCTTACCAAATTATGTTGGTAGCTCTGCACCAAGGAAGTGTTGTGAAATATACGACCCTCCAATCAGAGTGAAGTTCGCTTCGGAGTAGCAGGAGGCATGACTCACTCTCTTCTTCACAGGAAGTACAACCAATGCAGCATTTTCTGACAATGAGATAATGTCCCCATTGGTTAAATATTGTTTCAATAACGCGAATCAACAGAAAGATTGCGCAAAAGTTTACAATTGTCGCTTTAATTGCATTTAATCCTTTCAAATTAGTATTAAATTGTCCCATTTATAGTTCACGAACTTAATACATGTATTCATGTATGTGTTTGACAATAATATATCACTCATTAGAACAGTTGTCACATTGTTTTCACAACGTGACATGATATTTCATTTACATTTACGATAAAATAGTGGTTTGGATGTAATAACAGTTTTCATTAATTGATTCAGAGATGAATTTTGATTTGTTGAGTTGATGATTAGGTTAAATTGTTAATTTTCTGGAAAAGAGTGAACAACAGCTGAGAGAAAATACACAAATTGCATCAATGAGATCAAGAGATAGTTTTAGCAACACTTTTTGCACACATAGGCTAATCACGACTCGGGATAAATTTAAATTTCGGAAAAGGACACACTGGTATCAAGGCGTCGATATGCTCTGTCGAATTCCTATAATAATGGAGGATTTTGTGAGAGGGAGAGGGCTGACGGAAAGTAGAAAATATAAATAGAATAAAAATCTCTGGAAAGACCGAGCTGGTAATAGTAATGGTAAATGGGTCATACATTCCCCTGCTCCCGAATAAAAGTTTGCGAATGGTAGTGAAGTAAATTTTTCAGCTTGCGGTGGCGACACATCATGCAGGACTTCTGATGTTTATTGCCTTATGTTCTCTTCTTGGATAGCTTAGGTCAGAAAGTGGCCCTAGTACCCATAGAGTTAAGTGTTCGGGTCACATCTGCCTCTCTTTGGCAAGTCTGCCTGTCTCTTTCTTTCTCTCTTTGCCATTGTCCTCTGCTGCTTCTTCTTCTTCTGTGTGGACTGGCTCTGGGCAAGTGAGTGGTGACCCCACTGCTTCTTGTAAATGTCCATTGCATCATCTTCCGTTCTCGACGATGTCTGGAGGGTCTGCGGAGTTTACACTCTTCCCAACTTCTAACTCTCCGACGTTGGGTGGCTTAGGCATACGGTTGATATGAAAGACGTGACGCTTTGCAAAGTCACCATGGAGTAGACTCTTAGCCCACACCGGCATCTTCTTCTGTCATCTGGTCTGTATGACTGGAATTCTTTGACTGGAACAATGGGTTGAAACTACATCTTTGTTCGACCCGGTACTTATTTGGTGTATCTTCTTTCCTTCATTGGCAGTGGAAACCTGCTCTGGGATAAGGGGCTCTCTTTACGGATGTCCAAGTCTGCGAAATTTCATAGGCATTAGAATATTGTTTAGTTGAAAGTCTTACTATTATCTTTATGCAATACCTTCCCATGTCACAACTTCAAGTCTCTTGATCACTTTAGGTTCCTTGTCCGCTCACACCCTGTCTTTATTTTTGAACACTATGTCTCTTGAGATTTTTCATTTAATGTATTTTGATTATCTTTACATTAATTATGATTAATAACAAAAGTTACATATTTATATGGTGTCATTTATATTATGATACTAAAGAATATTACACAATCTATGAAAATTAATTGTTTAATTTGAAATCAAAATGTGAAAATTAAATCAATAACAGCTTACTATAATCAAATATGAAATTCTTATTTTATTCATGCACCACTCTCTTCAACTCTATCTCATAGTTTCTTTACTTTCTTTAAATTCAATTACTGGGCTGAGTTACTCACACTTACTAAAAGTTAGTTAAGAAACCTACTTGAACAAGGTAAACACTAGTTTAACACAGCCCGCGTATGTATGTATATATTTAATACAAAAATGGCCACCATGGGCAAATCTTCTGTTCTATGGCAGGAATTATATGTGCATGGTCAGCACATTCCTTATGCTATGTAAAGCATAGGCCCCTTTGAGCAAATCAAATGAGTTACTTAAGTTCCTTACTCTATAACCTGATTACTAAGATTAAAACACTTGTTAAGTGATATTTGTATGTGTATGTGGTGTGGGTGTTTTGTATTTTATTACACTACACTATGCTAGAATATGCATCTTGAACCACCTAAGATGTGAGAATCTAAACATTCTTATTAACACTTCTCCCTAATTAACCTTATAAAAAGCAAAGAGTGAGAAACTAATAATGAAATTTGATGTGGATTTCCTCCTTGTAATTAACGCTGATTGGTGCAAGAATACTAGCTTTAGTTATAAAAATAACGTAATCATTCTTCCTACTATATAGACCCAACCTATTTTCTTCATCATCCATCCTTGGCCAGTCCATGCCTTTGGTCGGGTTGGTTTGCCTAGCCTATACAATACTAACTAAAATATATCAGAATACACTTTAGATAAACACAGATGAGAATAAACATATTCTCCGTTATAAAATCTACACCGTATGTATTGGTAAACTAAATGTGAAAAAATCAAGCAAAAACTAGTTTTCTTAAAGAAAATAAAAAGATTACATTGCACTATGAATATGCAAATTACCCTTAATAAATAGATCTAACCATTTACATATTACTAAAATTACGTAGGGTGACTTACAGAGTCACATGTGCACAGTTATAGTGTTGCACCTGATGATACAAGTTTAATGCGAACAAAAGTATATAAAGAAAACATAATCCAAGGTACAATCTTAATTATACCGTAAAAATAATTAAAATGAACAAAACATAGAATATAAGTACATTTAGTAAATATTTTCATGAACCACAGAGCACAAAAGCATTAAATTTAAATACATTTAGTAAATATTATCATAAACCAAAATGCACAAAGTATAGAATTTAAATACATTTAGTAACATGAGCCACTATATTGGCTCATAGTAACACATAGAAATTAAATGTCATATATAATAAAAGTAGTGGCCGCGGTGGCTCAGTCGGTAACGCGTCTGACTACCATGCTTAAGGTCCCGGGTTCGATCCCCGGCCGGTTCAAATCCGGGAACTTTTCTAACGGTGAAAGCGGCCCCGGCGCCCACCCAGCGTCGAATAACATGGGTACCTGGGGGAAACCCTGGGGGGTAAAGGCGGTCAGGGGCGTGATGCTGATCACATCACCCCCACTCACGACCGGATCAAGAAAGTGTGGGGCGTTACCCCCACACCCCCTATACGCCTTCATGGCGTGGTGCTATGCACAGGAGAACACTTTACCTTTTACCTTTTTATATAATAAAAGTGTAAACACGTGGTATTATTCTTGATTTTGGTCAAGTGTACTTGTAAGTTTAGTTATTCTTAATGGGGTAACCCCTTTAGGACTATATTATATACAGCAAGATAATATTCTGATAAAAAAAAAATCCCCAAAGTCTAAAGGAGGCAAATTGTAAGGTAAAATATGCTTCTCGCATGAAGACTATAGGATTTCGCAATGATTAAGTCAATTCCATATTGCAATTATATCTAGCTCACGCCTCCAGGGCGTCTTCGAGCTTTTACAGGGACACGCGGTGTTCCCCAGTCTTCCCTATTCCTAACTCCTAACTTCTACACATAAAAAAAGTATCTCAAGTTGCCCGGGGTGTATCGAAAGTAATCCGAAATGGTGGCAAAAATTAATTTTGGGCTCTAAACTCTATCAGAGAATAGAAATTCTTATGTATATATGAGGTTCTCTATGGTAAAAAATTAACCCTATGGTGATGTACAAAAACGAAGAGGTTGGTCTCCCTTTTATTATAAATTCATATATCGTCAGTCTATCCGTCGCATTCGGTCATGTAGATGTATGCATCATTCAGGAAAAATAAAACTAATGATTGCATAACCATTTATTATGCTCTACTTGTATCGAAATGACAGGTAGGATGGTTAATCTGGAACATACAAGAAAAGATGAAACTTGGAAAGATTTCCTCGGAAGGTAGATAATTTTCTTAAAACAAAATTAGCTGCCAACACTGATTTTCACTGACTTTAACTGGTAGTTGGTTGCAAAACATATCGAATACTTATGTTAAACAATTAAGCAATTTTGAAATAGATATCATGAAATAAAAGTACAATTTTTACAAAAATTCAAGAATTCTCGGTTTAGAATTCAGGTCTCTCGCAAGAATGACCATTTCGGACAAAATCTGGAATTCAAGTTAAAATAATTCCATTTTATAAAGCAATAGAAGTTTATTAAACTATAATTAAGTAACTTATAGTTTATTTGTTATTAATAAGTTCTAAAATGTATAAAATTGTTACAAATTTGGTTGTTATAATGCTGAAAATTCATTTAAGTACTTGATTTAACAGCGTAATCAGGTTTTTAAGTTTGGAAAATGAAAGATAAGCCAAATATTGTTTTTAAGTACCAATTTGTAGGTTGAAGAAGAAATAAAGTATTCGATTCTGTGCAAACCATCCTGAGAATCATGTGTTATAGAATCTCCAAGCCTCCAGTCCTTGATGAGGACTTTTCTTTTTAAAGTATGTGTGCTACGTAACATGTGTATCATTCATTAGCATCCTGTGGAAAAATATCTGGCCTCTTACTCTTCAATATCCTGAGGTATAATGCCCTTTTACCTTTGGTACAATACCACAGCTTCATGTTCTCCACATGCTGATTGGTTACCATCTGATCGGTACAACAATCCAACACCGTGAAGACATCGTTCCGCTCCTCCAGTAGCAGTAATATGGACCGGAGTAGGTGCTCCAGTGTTTTATGGATTATCACATGGAACAGGCTACTAAGAAAGTATGTTTTCAAAAAGATTAGATTACCTATAATGACATTTTGCCTTTGAGACAGTGTTTCATTAATCTTGGCATTTCTTTTGTTCCTTTCATCTGTTGTATTAATACTAGCCATGTACAGCTTGCGTTCCCAGTTAATATCTTCGCCAGCTGGCAAGTCAAAGTGTCTTTTTACTGTATTGTCAATGGGATAATTTTACTGAAGCTCTATGGGTGCAAAGCCAGTGGAATTGTTGACACCTCCGTTCAACAAGTTAACAACTTCGGTGACATGTTCTGGCCAGGCATTATGCGTGCCTTCACAGACCACTCGCATAAGCCAGTTCAAATCCTCGTGTATCATCTCTACTAGGTTACTGCTTGGTTTGTATAATGTGGTGTAAGCAACCTTTATGCCTAGACAGGCTAATGATTTTACATACTTATTTGCTTTCAACTGAACTCAATTGTCGCTCACTATTAAATTTGGGATCCCGAAAAGCAGGAAATAAAAATTAATTAGCTTCCGTAGTATGCTGTCGGTGGTAATGATACGTAATGTGTATGCAGTTAGAAACCTGATTTTAGCAATTTGAGCAGTAAGTAAGGACCTTTCAACTCTCTTACCCCTTGGAAATGGGTCCTGAATATCTATGAACAATACAATATCTCTACCTTCCATACTGTGCATTCACAGTGTATGTCTAGGTGTGTGTGTGTGTCATCTTTAGTACTTTGATATGTAATACAATCTGTAACATAAGATCTAACATCTTTCCTCACATTTTTCAAATTACACAGTTCTAAAATTCTTTTCATCATTTTATCTAGCCAAAAATGTCCTAAATTGTCACGGTAAGCTTACGAACTACTGGTACAAATGTCTCTCGTATGCAGAGCTTCCATTCATTCAAATATGATAATCCCTAGTGACTAAAAAGTTATTTAGCAAAATTTTGTAGAATTTTCTGTGAGGGTACCATCCAAAAACTGTATAATAGGGAGAACTACGGGGACTTTTCTTTTGCTCCGCAGCTACGAAGTCAATGGAAAAGTCAAGTATCTCGTTACGGAACGGTTCACTTTATATGCAAGTTTTCTGTTTCTTTATTTTCAAATGTTCTGCTTAGCAGATCTGCCAAACCATTTTCTTTGCCCTTGCAGAAATGTACTTGAAACTGTTACGCTTGCAACTGTAAAGACAATGTGGTCAGCCTAGCGTTCCAGTTTTTTGAGCTGTGTAGCCACTAAAGCACGGTGGTCACAAATGATTGTAAAATTAGTACGAGCTACATATTCTTTAAATTTGGAAGTGCAAAAAATTATACTTAAACACTCTAGTTCCGTAATGGTGTACTTTTCTTCATATGGTCTTAATGTTCTACTTACATAATAGATGACACGAGGCTCCCCGTTATCAATTTGGAATAGATAGCCCCCTTTGCCAATTCCACTCCCATCTGCCTGTATGAAAAACTCCTTTTGCATGTCAGGACGATATAATGTAGCATCTCTGGCTATCGCATCCTTCATAGACAAGAAACTATTTTTTTCTTTTCTACCCCACTCCCACTTTTTGTCTTTCTTAAGCAAGTCTGTTATTGGCTTAGAAATTTCTGAACAAATAGGGACAAATTTTCTTAACCAAACAAAAGCACCTAAAATTTTCTGTACGTGTTTTCTAGTTCTCGGTCTGGGAAGTTCGATTACCGACTGTATCCTATCTTGATTTAGTTTATTTTTTCCTTGCAAAATAAATTTTTCTTCAGTTTGATGGTCATGTTAGCTGCTCTAATTTTTGAAAATACTTATCTTAAGTGTTCTATGTGTTCTTCAAAAGTTGCTGTCTTAATACGCAAGTCATCAACATAAATCATTACTTTATCTGAAAATGTATCCCCTAGTGCTCTATTCGTAGCTTCAATAAAAGCTTGCATTCCATTTAAATAACCAAAGGCTAACCATTTATACTGGTATAATTTATTATAAAAACTGGATGCAGTAAGTGGTTTAGACTGTTCTGTAACCAAAATCTGGTAAGAACCTAACAACATGTCTATGGTATTTATGTAATTCTTGCCTTAAAACCTTACAAGGCTTTATCTATTCTAATAGGCTTAGTTAGAATTAGTTTTTGGTGCAAGTTGACATTACGCATGTCAATGCAAATGCGTATCGACCCATCAGATTTCGCTTTTACCACCAGAGGGTTGAGGTGACATGATTCACTAGGTTCTTTAATGTCCCATTCTAAAACTTTCTCTAGATTGTCCCTGACTTGATTGAGCCTTATAGTTATATGGTATGGGATAAGTCTTCGCTACCAAAGGTTCCATGGTATCTTCCTCTAACTTGTGTTCATACTTATTGTAACACCCAGGCTTATCATTAAAAAGATCATTAAACTCTAATAAAGTATCTAAAAGTATATCCTTTTCTGTAGGATTAAGAATTTCAGCATCTTTTGCTTTTTGAAAAGGTTCTTTGTATGTGGCCTGTGTATTACAATTAGTATTCCCAACTGGTACTGTATACCTAGGTTGCTTGTGTACTTGGTTACAAGGATTATCTAAATTCTGAGTGCCTTCAGCAAGTGGTAGGGGTAACAATTTTACTACTATACTTCCTTGTTCTGTGTTTAGCAACAACTCTCTTTCCTTCAAGTCTAGCTTAGCCTCTAGTGCAAAAAGTAAATCCAACCCAATCAAAATTCTTCCTGGTAGTTCCTTAACTATTAGAAACTGTACTGTTACCTCTTTGCCGCCAGTATTCAAATCTGTCATAAATTTCCCAAGTGCATTTTGTATCTTTTTTCCACTATAATCTATTAGTATCATATTATTTGTATTAAGCAAGGCAGGTCTTGAAATTTCACTTGTTATTTCTCTCCAAAAACTCTCAGCCATTACAGAAATTTCTGCCCTCGGGTCTACAAGGGCCTTATATTCTTTCTTATTGAAGCTTACATTAACAAATGAGCTACATTTTACCTTGTCTCTTATGTTTACTTGCAAGGAAATGTTTTTTGTACTATAATATTCCTCATTATCTTCAAAATCTTCATAAAATCTTAGATCTTCTATACAAATTTCATATTTATTGTCATCGATCACCAATTCCTTTACTTGTGTTTCTCTGTCATCGGTATGAATTTAGCTTCCCCCTTGCCTACCTTCTGTAACGGGGGAGCCTAAACATTTAAAGACCTTGTTGGTTGGTTGCCAGTTCTGAATGGAGGGCTGTTTGGATTCAAAGTAGACCTTTGCTCCGGTGTTCGAGTCTGATCTGCTGCCAGCACTTGTGCACAAGTGGAACTCCGATCCTGGCTAGCCTGATTATTACTTCTTAGTACCGGGGAGTTTCCTGTCCCGTTACGGTAGTTGAAGTTACTACCTCCCCTGTTGTGGTAATTGGAGTATGATTTTGGCCAGCCCCTGTATGCATTATTTCTACGCGGGTTGTCATTCTAAGTGCTGTCCCGGCGGAAGTTATTTTCAGACCTTCGTGGGCGACTGGGTTCGAATCTGGGTACACCCTGACCTGCCAGGTCTGAAAGTTATCTTGCCTATTTTGGGGGTATCTGGGTTGGAACCTCCATTGGTCCTCCCTTTGGTTAGATTGTGACAGAATATCTAACCGAACCACAATTTCTGCTGCCATCTCTAGGCTAATGTAGGGGTTGATTAACACGGCCTCTTTGACTATATTGGGGAGTTGATTAGCAATTATGACATCTTTTGCTGGTCTGTCATGCCAGTCTGTATATTATTGAGCAAGTTGACATGCTACCAAAAATATGAGAGCATTTTGCCATTGCTATTGTCTGTATACCTACTGTCCATTACTTTAGCTAGATATGTAGACTTCCACGTATCTGATTGATACGTGGACAGAAACAGTGTCTTGAAATCTGAATAGCTATTAAAATTCCCCTTCACCTGCAGATACCAATTCTTGGCAGCCCCCACTAACAACTTTGGAAAGTAGGACAGAATATCTTCCTCCTGCTCACCCTACAAGCAAAGGGACTCTTCAATGTTCCCACAAAACTGAGAAGCTGGATACTCTGGCCTTGCAGCACTGAATTTGGGGAGTTTCTCAAGGTTCCCAAACCTGATGGTAGTCCTTTTTCTGACGTTCTAACCCGGAGTCACTGTCTGAGTCAGAGGAAGCATAAGGGGTGTTGTGGGATTGAACCTTAGGGTTCATTCTCCAAATTTTAACTGCCTAATTTCTCCCTGGCAACTTTCATATTTCCTCTCCTGTTCTTCTATTGACTGTTCTACTTAGACAACTTCCCAACTGTTATCTTTCTTTCCCTTTACATTTTTAGACAAGTTCTCAACTCTATCCAACCTGCTCTGTAACTTATTCAGTATTTTAGCATTGCCCTTTCCTATTTCACCAAACCTTGCCCTCACTTGACCATTCTCTTCCTTACTAAGCTCCTGAATACCAGTTACCCTGCGCTTAATTATCTCAAGTTTTTTTTTTTTTTCTTTCTTCAAAGCCAGTTTTGTAAGCATTGGACTCATATTTCCTGGCATCCCTTAATGAAATATTGTAGTTAACAGCCTCCCTGTTAAGTCTAACCTCTGCTTTCTGTACCTCTCTAACAATTAACAGCCTGTTTTGTTCCTCTGACCTCTCGACTCTGTTCTCTAACTCGTCTATTTTCCCTCTTGTTACTTCATATTTCTTTCTCTGTGCCTCTATTTTAGAATTCATTTCCTCCCTGGTTGCTTTCATTTCCTTGCTTAACAAGTCTAACTTCTCAATGGTAGATTCTATCTTTTCATTTACTTCTGTACTCAACTTGTTAGAGGTCCGGGGTTCGATGCCCGGTGGAGGCACATAGTGGTTCGGATCCAACTTTAAACTGTAGGTCCAGTCCCGATTAGCCTTACTGTGCATAAAGTGGACTTAAAACACGAACTCAGTCAATCAATCAATAAACTTGTTAGAGAGATCCTCGCTATTTTGCTTTATTGCACTTAATAATGAGTCTCTAAGTTCTGCTATGGACAGTGCCATTTTTCTAGTTATAGGTATCCAAACGTTTACAACAAAGTAATTCAGTGTTTGTTGCTAGTCTTTTCTGGATGTTAGTGTACTCGCGAGGCATGCAATAAACTATTTTTGTGTCCTGATTTCTTTTAATTTTAGAAAGATTTGGGCAAATTCTTTTACCCAGTATTATGATAATTAAATATTATTGACCTTATTTAAAAGTGCAGTAGTTAGTGATTCTCTGGATAACATTTCATTGGTGGTACGGTAAGGGATGCTCACTATATTATGATGTATATGGTCTTACTGCATACATTCAACTGGGTTATTTTACATGAAACGCAGCTCCATCCTTAGATATGAAATTTACACCCGTACTCCATATAACATCAGACATATAATTACATCTTTACTTATGCTAGCTAGCTGTGCTACCGGCCCCGTTGGCTCGAAAGCTCTCATCCTATATTAGCAACCAAACCTCTTCCTTGTCTTCATTGGTGGGTAATCTTGGTTGCTTGCTGGTGATTGTTGCTAAGGTGAGGCCTATAACGGGAACCGCGTGGTAATAACTGTTTGAAATTTAGTAAAAGTTACATATATAGTGCTACTGATAGTATTTTAATATTTATCTTGCCTTCCATTTTACAACAGTTTCCTTATAATAATTATCTTGTCTTGTGTTTTTAAGAAGCGATGACGCAATATCCAGAGATTGGATCATTCAATGCTAGATTGTACTCTTTCAAAAACTGGCAAACAATAGAATTCTCTTGTTAGAAGCTCTGGTCGAGGCAGGATTCTTTTTTACATTTAAGGTGGTTCTAAAGCCATGTTAAAGCATAGGCCCAAATTTCAATGCATGAGCGTACAACTAATATAGATTCGGTAAGGAAGAAATTTTCCGATATAAAAGATTGTTTTATTCACTAGAACATGTGAACCATATAATTTTGTTACTATTAATGATATTTAAGTAAATAACAGAAAATAAAAGGTCTCCGTCATGTTCAAACTTCTGCGTACAGATGGCGCTGAAGTGGTAGTTTTGTCAATACGGGTGCATCTTTTTTCTATTATGACTAGTATCGAAGATTTCGGGGTGAAACAAAGATCACATGTTCTTCCCGCAAGCATCTGAAATACTATGTGAAAAAATGAAAACATTTCTTACCTTCAGAGAGTAGTGCGTATCATTAAAATTTTTGAAGTGGCGTTTCGTCGCAATATACTCCGTGGTGCAGATTATAGCCAACACTGTTGCCGAGATTTCACTCCGTGCTTTCTAACGATATGATCAATGCAAGTGCTTCGAAATTGTGAAAGTTAAACCAAGTTACCAGAGAATAACGAATCCAGTAAATGTTGGAAGAAGGAAACATCGGAAAAAACGGAAAGGTAAGTCTTATATTTAAATGCTTGTTTCTTCATCCATCAAAAAAAAAAAACGTTTGGAATATGCAAGAGTGATGCAGAATGTATGATTTATTTACATGTTGAGGAAATACCTTCCGATATAATTTCTGTGAGAATGTCACTTTGACGTGTCTACATTTTCAACGCAGCACGCATTTTTTCCTTACAAACGAAGTTGATAATTCTTTGCAATTGTAAAATCAGAAGAAAATGTTATTTTAAATTAGGCATAATGCAGATAATACAGTTTTGTGATTATTACTAGAGCATGAAATACCTTGATATAGATTATATTCTGGCATTAAATCGATATTGCTCAAAATGCTCTACTATCGTTCCTGTGAGATGAGATTATTTTCTTATTTCACTGGTGCTATTGAAAAGTACGTACTTACATCGGAATTTGTATTACAAATCAGTCGTTCATTATAGTTTCACTTTGCCCTTGTACATGGTTGGAACGAGTCGTTTCTGGACTGTTTTGAGCAAGATTTTTCTCCTTTATATATATATATAGCTCGCAAGTGTTAAATGCATTAAGTAGGTTAAGCTAAGTTAAGTTGGATTGGAATAGATTTAATGTGAAATCCACGAATTTTGTGCAAGTTCTGGACAACGTTCTGTTATCTTCTTTCACAGAATCAGGTCAGAAAACCGGTTTTGTAAGCTGTATAAAACTCTTCCGTTTTGTCGTTCTTTCATAATTTTGAACGCCTTGTAATGGTAGTTCAGGATTTCCAATAAGTTCAAGCTTTATGTATTTAAAGTGTAAAAGTACACCCTAAAAGCTAAAAGAGTAAAGTCCTAACAGTCTACCAAACAATAGTTTGCGTGTTTACTGAGAATTTACAAATTAGTATAGATTAGGAAAGTTTACTACTTTACATATTTTACAAGTGCAAAGTCAATCATTTATTTGTGGGTACGATTGATTGATTTTCAGAGAAATCATAATCTGTCCTGATTATGTTACGAATATTTGATTCAATAACCTACTGAAGTCCAAGTCATATTTAACATGCACTGTAAAGATAGATCTGAATCTGAACTGATATAGTGAATCAAACCTTTAATAATTCTGTTCTAACAGGACCACTTCGTTAACAATTATGGTGTAGTTTAGATCAATTATATTCACATCCACTTACACAACATCTCTAAGTTGTTTTAATTTTATTATTAACTCAACTTGTCTCAGGTTGTAACAATGTAATGCAAATGTTTTTTTTCATCTTTGTTAAGTTCATAGTCTTATACACCATATTAACAATATTTTTATTTGCTCCTTTTTCAGATGAACATTTGAGAATCCATTTGATATGTCTTCTAAGAATACCTTGTAATTTGTAAAAAGGACAACAGATTTGACAAACAATGGCACAAGAGTCCAAAATATACTCACGAAATTATGTTGCAAGACTTCTTAATATCTGGTTGCAAGTAGTCAGCAATTAGGAACGGTATATTCGAGAAACTGAAAATAATGGGAATGGTATAACGTGTGTGTGTCTTGTCTGTCAAGTTATAGCACACATTCCTTGAAATTTTTGCTAGTTCCAATTTTTAAGGGTATTTTCCCATTATTGCTTTCTGAATTGGATGATGATTACAAGACAGCAAGAAGCATACGTATGTATGAAAGAACGACATAATGTTTTGCAGGATGAGCAAGAAGGAGAATGAAGTTACATTGAAACAAAAATGTTAATGTGAATTTATACGTATATCCAGAATATATAGTTTTTGTAGTCCTTTTTGAATGATTTGAATTTTATTCTAATGGTAATTATTACCATATTGTATCTTAGAAAACTTTTCTTACAATTCTTATCTGAGTAATGCTAAACTCTAAGATATCAACAGTGTTTGGAAATTTACTTTTCAAAAGTAATTCAAAGTTAATCACTTGAGAAATTAACTCAGTTATAACTACTGTTGCTTTAAAAAGTATCTAATTTAGTTAATATTACAATAATTGTAATTATTACTTTATTCTAGATTAGTTGTATCTTTTAAGACATGGTTCAGAACATGAAATGCAAGCGCACTATTCATTTCATCACAGATGACCACCAACAACTTGGCATTAAGTTTCATATATTATATGAAATATAATTATGATTATAACTTACATTAAAATTATAACTGCTGGTCTCCGTGTTGGGGTCTCTGGTTCGAATCCCGGCGTGGATATTCTTTGTATGTGATCCTTCATAAGTTTCATCATATTATCACTCGTTCTCATCTTTGCGATTAGTCAAATATGACAGAAAAGAGTAGTAGTAAAATAAATTAAATCAATCAACCATATAATTATAACTAAGTTAATATATTTTATATGTAAATACAGAGGCAATAAAATCCACATCTTTTACTTAAAGATGAAACAATAATATTTTATTGTATTTTTGTTGAGCAAACAATATATTATTTAGAGTTACTGTTGAACTGTGGTATACCAATGAGGATTGTTGGAGATTATATAGCCTTATGTCGAAATTATTCTAATTAAAATACGCTTGGAAGAGATACATTCTGGTTCTTGGCAATAAATAAGATTGTTCTCATGGTCTCACGATTTCAATCCATTGTTTCAGGCGAGGATATGATTCAACAAATTGTAAAAATGGAACAATAGAAAATTCCTTTCTATGCGAAAAAAATAGTAATTGTACACTTCTGTTCAGATCAATTGGTACATACTTCAACTGTTCGACCCTATAAAGAGTGACACTTTATGTGAACAGGAGTGTACAACTCACTTTCAATTTAGTTACTAGTTAGGTGGATTAGGATACTAATTTCATAAAGTAAGTAGTTTACAGTTACTGTTACACGAAAATGTTTCTGTTACTTCCAAAGATTGCTGCAGAACAAACCAGTATAATTCGTGAAGAACTGTGAAACAGAACTTTGGACATTGTGCGGAGGCAACGTGTGTAAAATTGTACTTAAGTATTTTGAAACAAACAAACAATCACTCTGCTGCTCGTTTACCTTTATTCAAGGTTTTTAAATAAAGGCCTCCACGGTGGCGTAGTGGTAAAGTCGTCGCCTTGTACTCAAGAGGTTCGATACATGGTGGAAGTTTATTACACAGTGGTTTGGATCCCACTTTAAACTGTAGGTCCAGTCCTGATTAGCCTATCTGTGCATAAAAAAGACTTAAAGCATCAATTCAAGGTTTTCAAATAAATAATTTTCTTATAGTACAGTAATTTGAGCTTTAATTTCCATTGCTTCCATGTTAATAAAACATTAAAATGCTGACCAAGGAAAACTTTTATAGTATAAAAAAATATGCATATAAACGTAATTTTCCACCCTCAATTGTAAATATTCGTCTGAAGAAGACCTTGTTAGAGGGTGAAAATGTTACGTTTTTATGTATATATTTTTTTATACTATAAAAGTATAAACAGTCATGATTTTAAGGTTTTTTGAATTTCCATCTTCAGTTTTCTTCCAATATTGCGAATAAGAACTTTTGCGGGTTTTAATATACCCGAAAATATTATAAACTAAAAGATTATTTGGTCTTATCGTCATCCTGAGAAAATGGAACACTTTTTTTGTATCAATTTGAATTCTGCAAGAAAAATACATTAAGAAACTGAAATTTACGGCCTTGTGGAAAAATTAACATTACTACTTTTAAGCATTTTTCAACAATGTTTATAATTGAAAAAATTTAAAATGTGTTTCATCTTTAATTTCATTTTACTAATACAGTGTGCAAAAAAATGGCGTTTGAACAATGAAAGCACGGTGCGCTGCGTTGGGTTCTACCCAAGAATATTTTGAACGGTCACTCCATGCACAAGAAAATAACTTCGCTTTAGGAAACTAACGAAAACAAGTCTCTGCGCAAGTAGTGACGCGAGACGGCTCTACCAATGAACACGTGAGAGGGAACGGGATTGCATGGAACGAGTGAAAGCGGCTGTAGTTACTAGCTTTCGCAGCATCGTGTACTGCTTCGCTCTGCCCACTAGATCCCTCCCCCCCTTCTCTGCCGCTATGTGCATCCTTGCTGCAGCAATGATAGTCGGGACAGAGTATAAAGTCTCCAATCAATGGTAGAAAGTACTGTCATACGAAATGAAGTGTACAGTCAACGCAGGCACGTATCCAGAAATTCTTTTCGAGGGGGGCTGAACAATATATTTTTAAGGGGTATAGATATTAAACTCACAAGTGTATGTTTAAGACCAGTGGTGCCCTTTGGTGGTCAAACGGGGGGGGGGGGGGGCAAGGAAAGTTTACTTTCACTCGGCAGACAAGGCCTAGCATTAAGAGGCCATAGTGTGGAGACAAGAAAATGGGAAGCAACTGTCCCCTAAATAGTAGCCACCGTTTAAGGCTGCCATTTTTATCAGAACGTGTTTGTCCGTTTCTTCTCATCAGGCATCAAAACATCTTTGGTGTCTGAATGTTTTCACGAAGCTGTTGCACAATGGATGGACAATCCACTCGACAATGCGAGATTCAAACTGTGGGCTGCGAACTGGACGCACACAGTTTTCGAATATTTCTCCCTGATTCGAGCCTGAACACCACTAATGTGTCTTGTCTTCCCATGTTTGCAGCTCGTATACAAGCTGAAACCCACCAAATTGTGCATATTCAGACCTAAGCACTCACAAGTGTTCGAAATTGTCCGTCACAGCTTCCACAGTCTTGTCATATATCGGTACGAAACAAATGAAGTCTTCTCGAATACAGCTGGATCGAGAAACAATTAATGCACAGTGAAAACCCTTCCGTTCCCAACACATCTAATGTTTCGTCTTCCAATATGGTAAAATGCTCACTCATTTATCTCCAGTGGCGTGCCCAAGGGAGTGAGTGTTGGTGGGGGTCATAACCATCCTTTGGCCAAGTATTTCTTAAAAAATGAAGATATAAAGCAGAGAAAGATGGTAAAATGAGGACTGACTACCGAAAAGAGTATACGTACCCCCCCCCCCCTTCGAAAACCCTGGGTATGCCAGTATAGCAACGGCGCGATATAGCAGAGACCCTGGTTCGGGTCCTGGCAGAGCCTGAAAATTCCGCTAAAATATATACATATGCAACATCTTCCTGCTTTCTCTTCTTGACATTCATAAAATTTTCGGCTGTCCCTTTGTAGTAGTTAAGTGTTTGAGTGTGTGTCAAACCCAGTTGGCTTAAATAAAAGTCCTTTTTATCCCATGAAAGTCTCGGACTGCATACACGAAATTTGGACCGGGCACAAATAAAATTACAGTTGATCTGTGCAACTTATGTATGTCTTAATAAAGCACCCCAATATCCGGTAATCGTGAAATGTTCACTTTAGAGACCTTCGATCTCTTCGGCTCATGCCCCGAACTAGCACTATACTGAGGCTCCTTGTCGGCAATATCTTCAACTTTGGACACGAACTGGAACTAGAAGTAGACTTCCGTAGTTTACAGGAAATTGCGTCACTAGTCCTCTTCATTTTCGAATTACTAACAGATTCTGTTGTACTGATCAACCGGGAAATTGAAGCCGGGTATATATTTATGTCTTCATTATATTCTAGAATGTTCCGCAGATAAAACCTTTCGTTACTGTTACCAGTAGTTCGACTCCACCTCTTATTTAAGAATGTTTCATTTTCCGCTTTCCAAAGAATAAATAATACAAAGAATCGTCCTACTCGTGCAGGCTTTGTTGTGCAGCTTCTAAATGATAAAAATCTTTACACAATGATCGCGCTCGCTGCGACAACAACAATGAAAGCGCAATAAAAGTTTACGTGCAATATTCGCAACAAAAGGGTTATAGAACATTCTTCGTCTTGCCTCGAAAATTACGCTCCTTAAATTATCGTCACATTATTCAAGAAGCCAAAAAACTAATTTATCCAGTGTAAACTGATAGATTTCCTGCGGGAGCTCGACCCCCTGATCTCCACCTTGGATACATGCTATTATCGATAAAATGGTTATGAAACATTCTCTATATTGCCTCCATAATTATTTATCTCCTTAAATTATCGTCGTATTTTTTAAGAAACCAAAAACCTAATTTATCTATTGTAAACTGAAAGATTTCCCGGCAGAGGGAGGAGGGTCGACACCCCTCCCTGATCCCCACCTTGGATACGTGCTATTATCAATAACAGGGTTATAGAACATTCCCCCTCTTGCCTCGATAATTATTTCTCTCCATCGTCACATTATTCAAGAAGCCAAAAACCTAATTTTATCAAGTGTAAACTAAAGATTTCTCTGGGAAGGGGCTCGACCTCCCTGATCCCCATCTTGGATACATGCTATTATTAATAAAAAGGTTACAGAACATTTTCTGTCTTGCATAGATAATTACTACTCTCCTCAAATTATCGTCACATTATTCAAGGAGCCAAAAACCTGCTTTATCTAGTGTAAACTGAAATATTTCCTGAGGGTGCGCTCGACCCCCCTTATCCCCACCTTGGATACGTGCTATTATCAATTACAGGGTTATAAAAAAAATTTCCTTGCCTCGATAATTATTTCTCTTCTTAAATTTTCGTCACATTATTTTATTTCACACACACAAGAAACCAAAAAGACCCATTTTATCTAGTGTAAACCGAAAACTTTCGGGGGGGGGGGGGGGGCTTGAGGCCCCCCTTGGATACGTGCCTGAGTCAACGCAGCATTTGCTTCAAACGAATTCACAAAATGGTTTCAATTATTTCAATTAATGTCCTCACTTGGCCCGTTTCGTGTTTGAATTAACTACATTTATAATTGTATTTTCTTCTCTGCTTTCTAAATATTAAGATAAATACTGAATATAATACAACGGATTTTATATTAATATTTAACTACACTTATTATTGCATTTTCTTCTCTACGTTCTAAATATTAAAAAAATACTTAATATAAAACAACGGATTTTATATTAATATTTCGACTATTACTACCTTCCACTGATGATATATTGCTTATTTCTCTAATAAGAACATATAACTAAAATCTCATGATTATCTATTTCCCTGATTTACTACTATTTCTTTTTAATCCACTAACTCACCTCTAACCAAAATGGCTTCATCTCACATCGAGTACCATTATCGACCAACCTGTATGTATCTGCCTTGATTACGCTGAGGTCTGGCAACATGGCCCTCAGTTGCCATGGCAAACGGTGCTGCCATCTGTTATCGAAAAATTACCAGAAAATTGCATTTAGTACGGCCTTAAGAACAGAAAAAGAGGATAATACAGCATGATTCAAATGTGGTGGAAGCTTTTACCGGTGGATATACGAAAACAATCCCATACTAGAACATCTTCGATATTTTCTACTTTGTTCTTTGTCTGTAAACATAATCTCGAATCGACAATCCGGTTGATGATTTAATTATTTAAGAAAACAACAAAATCGGAACACTCCTAAATAAATAAAATAAATATTTATTATCAAAATCCGTGCATCTGATGTTACTTTTACTTTCCAAGATGCAGGTCCATTACTTAATTTCATTTCTGAAACATTATCATAGATAACATATTTACTCAAGATGACGTTTATTATATTTTGCTCACTTTTCTTACCATTGTACTTTGTATAGCTCTTCCCCCTCCACCGCCTATTTCTGCAAATGTTTCGTTTGCTACGTTCGCACGCGTCTCAAGAACACGCCCACGCCCACGCATTTCTTAAAATCCACGCGTGCATGCTGCGACATATAATATCTCGCAATTCTTCGTCATGGAATCCTCAACTTCGATGTCGCTGAAAGAAAATCCATATCTCAGCCGTACAATACTTTCAAATAGGTTCTTCAGAAAGAGAGAGATCAGCAAGTACCTGAGGAGCAGAAACCAGTAACCAGCCTTATACAAAGGCCCCGTGGTGGAGTAGTTAACACATCGTGCTACAACGCCAGGGGTCCCGGGTTCGAATCCTGGACTGGGCTTGAATGTTTGGATACTTCTCTGAAATTATTTACCTATCTCACACCCTTAATTCTATCACCCATTACATCAGCACCATCAAATTCTTCACCAACTATTTTTCTATCTAATTCCACACCTACTCAACTCAGAGAGAGTAGAAGTACTAATAGCTGATGCTAACCCAGATGCAGTTAAAATCTCCAATAAAGACAAGTTTCCCATTCCGATCTAGAGTTTTAAAATTGTTTATCGACTTTCGGGATTATCAAACAGTGCGAAATTTCAATTTATCAAACAATTAGAACCTGATGAATACTTAAATCTTGAATGGTTACAACCCATATCGGAAACTTCTAATGAAATTATAATATTTGCGCTATAAATTCACAAGCAGCTGCTTCGGGCAGACATTACATGTAGCATTATATAATTTATGTAACAAAAGGAGATTTCTGAGTTTTGCCAGAGAATTACGAAACTATCAGGAAATTGCAGACATTTGCTTTGCAATCCCATCTGGTGTGTGGAATCAATTTCTTTCCCATCCGTATCCCGTTCTATATGCTTGTAATTAATGAGAACAAAATAAGTCTGAAGAGATTTTTACGAACAAGTCTCTGCGCATAGCGGATAGAATAGGTAAGCTGGTAATTTTACTGACACAAAGGGAAGGATTTGGCCATGTTAAACCACCCCTTAAATACGCCCATATACGCTAGGCAATATTATTTGACCACTTCTACTTTTTGAATGCTTCGAAAACAAAGGTTTACTCACTCGGACTGTCCTGTCATTTGGAGGACACTAATTAGTAATATTGTGCAACTCTCCATTTTAAATACTAGAGTATACAGTATGAGTCACAGTAGATTTTAGAACAATTGAAGTGGACTACAATGCCATTTCATACCGTGATATGACAGAAGGCTGATGCTCGAAAGCTTGCGGTGTTAATCCCGCTTCGCATAGTTTGAGTTGTTGTAAACCAAGTTTCATACTATAAGAATATAACATGTATATTACAAAATACAAAATATCGGTAAAAACTAACAACTACTGTAGAAAGAGAATCATAATATTCGACATTTGGATTTCCAACCTGTGGTCAGACTGCACAGAAGAGGAGCGGCTGATGTTTGTATTATGTGTAATTTAAAGTATTATTTATTAATTGAGAAATGGAGTGCTTGTGGAAACATCTGTTCTCTAAAATATTGGCTTGTCCATTAGGATGTGGAAAGACATATTTTGTGAAACATTTTCGGTTGCTTACTCCAAATGGTAGTTTTTAAATTCAACAGTGCTTTAGTGTGCTTTGGAGAATGACAACGAACTATGATTTCCATGGTTTTGTACAATTTCGGGAAGGAATGCCTGATATTAATCAGTTTGTGCCAAATTTTTAAACTCACCTTATTATTTTCGATGATGACATGAGAGAATGCGATCAAATAATTACGGATTTATTCACAAAAGTGTGTCATCATCGTGATTTAATAGTCTTATCTTTATCACTCAAAATCCATTTCATCAGAGAAAGGGGAATAGGGACATATATTTAATTAGTTTGTGTGCTCCAAAAATCGAAGAAAGAGAGACCAAATTAATTATCTCTCTAGACAAGTATACCCGGGGAATCCAAGTTTTCCAAAATAAGCTTTGTAAATGCCACCGCTGAAGCGCACAGATATTTGTTGTTTGATCTGAAGAAGAACACTCCGGGTGAAATTTGTTTCCGATTAGGGATATTTCCCGACGATACGTTCAAATATGTGAATATTCCTACAAAAAAGTAAGTATTATCAACAGGCGTTTATTCTGTGTTCATGGCTCCGAGAGTGAAACACGCTAAAGTGCTCCAAGTTTTGTCGGACTATAAACCAGTTCTACGCACAGCAATAGTGCAAGCTGGTAATTTTTGGTTTGTTAATTCAATCTGCGAGTGTTGTCATAATATCCTAAAAGGGGATGTTCCTCTATCAACATCTCAGAAAGCGAGATTGAATATGTACAAGAAAATAATACGTAATATTTCTCCGAAAGGGCAATCTATAATGGAAAAGAAACGGATATTAGTGCAACCCGGTGGGTTTGTACCTGCATTATTAGCACAATTAATAGGAGGTGTCTTATCAAGTTTACATGAGTGAATAAAACTTAATATGGAACACGCGAAAAATATGGTTATTATTCCTCAGGAATTCATGGATAACATGAGACATTCTGTGATGTCTGCTCCGTCTACATTCTTATCGCAACTGGATTATTAAATGGGAGTAATTCTAAATCTAAAATAATGATGAAAAAAGAAATCGTTAAAACATTGTCCTTCAAAGATATATATCCATTACCCGAAAACAGAGAGAATCTGTGTGGCTACCTATTGCAGAATCTACTGAGAAGTTGCCCGATATCAAAGAAGAAATTCTGGCAACTACACCAAGCAAGTATCTTAGAAAAGCCGAACTATTATATGAAAGTAGTTTGCAAAATAGTAATACTTGTTGGTATAAATATGGGACAGTATTTAATAATTATATTAGAATAGATTCTTCCATTGTTTGTTGATCCCGGATTGGATATAATTCGTCCCCCAAAACAAGCAATCCTGTTGGCTGGAAATTATTCAGCAGAGCTCTGGCGTTATCTAATATGCCTCAAGAATATATTGGAAACCCCAAGAGACAGGAGTTTATTCAACATATTGTTTTCGGTAAACTTGGACGCCATGTTTGGCTGTCTAGAGCTAACCAAGAAGAGGAACGAGAAGTATTAGAGGAAGAAGAGGAATAAGAAAACGAACCAGTTTCTTTCGTATCGTCCTCTACAGGAAGAAAGTAAATGCACCATTTCAGTTTGGTCAACGTTCAAACCATGAGCTAGAAAAACGTAGAGAATATCTGTGAACAATACAGCCCATCCTGCATCCTATTCTATAGCTTTTACACTATGCAAAGCTGTAAACCAATCCATCCCATTTTCAAAATTCGAACATCGGTTGAGAAAGGAACTTGCATGCACTTTGCATAGACCTGTAAAGGTGTCCATTTCCGAGAAACTTTTATTTTGTGCACAATATAAATGACTAATGGCGAGCTGATGTAAATGACATGCAGAGCTTGCGGACGTACAACAATGGGTACAGATATACACTCAAAGTTATCTATGTTTTGAGCTTGCACACTTGTGCTGTTCCTGTGAGAAATAAAAGTGGTGTATGTATAAAAAAGGATTTCCAGCAAATTTTCAAAGAAAGCAAGATAAAAACTTTGAATTTACAAACTTACAAGGGACGTGAGTTTTCCAACAGAATCGTCCAGGAATATATCAGAAATGAAGATGTAACTTATATTACAACGAAGAATCCTGATATCAAAGCTAGTATTGTTGAACTATTCAACAGAACCGTGAAGGAACGCATGTGGAAGAATTTAACAAAGGAAATAATCCACTGTAATGTTAATGTACTCCTAAGCTATTGAAAGCTTACAATCATAAGGTTCACTCGAGTATTAAAATGGCACCAGCAGATATTACACCTGAGAAGGTTCTGAAAGTGTGTCACTATATGTATGACAAAAAGCTCAAATCTCATTCATCTCCGTTATTGTCATCGGAGATGTCAGTCAAGAAAGGAGACAGAGTAAGGTTCACAAAAAAAAAAAAATCACAAAGATTACATGAGAAATTGAACAAGATATATTTTTGCAGTGGAACGCATTTTGAAAAGAAATCCTCAGGTGTAGGAATTAAATATCTACAAGGACAAAAGATCGATGGAACGTAATAAGGAAGAGTTGCCACTGGTCCGTTTACCGGATATGCATAAAATTGATAAAAACCTTGCGACCAGGGATACAAAACCCAGTAAGAAGTTGTTAGTTCATTGGATATGTTATACCAAATCGTTTTACAGTTGGGTTAGCACATCGTCCTTGACGTCAAAAAGAGAGGCAATTTTTTTGTAGGAATTCACACCAAGAGAAAAGCAAGAGATTTCTACCTTACATTGCCTAGAAACAGATCTAAGAAATGTTCCCCAAGCAATATCCTAACTAATTACACTACAAAACTTCAGGATTGTGTGGAGTTGGAATCCAGCAATTGGAAGATGTCATTGGTAGAAGTGCATTGTCCTTAATCCATACCAATTATTTCAAGATTTAACAAACACAACTATATACAATATAAATCTGTAGGTAATGTCAAATGGAATGAACTTGTAATATCCGAACTTCATTACGCATCTATAAACAGCCTTGTGGCAGAAACCAATTAATATTCTGAAAATTTAAATTTTAATCTCCGAAATCAAGAAACATGAGACAGTTGATATATCTACCAAGCAGAGAAATATAAAGGTACGGTTGTCACCTTAACTGGAACGGATATTGGGTTTTGAACCGACAGACGACCTTGAGAGAAATACCTACCCAGAGGCAATTTACACAGGTAATGTGGAAATACATATGGTAGGAGATGATGTCGTCCCTCTCATACGCATTATAAACATTAATCCAGGAAAATATACCTTGGTAAGTGATGGTGTACAAATTTTTTATTTACCACATGCCCGTGCAAAATCATAATTTCGATCAAATAGATATTGACCTAAGGGACAGCACGGGTGAACATCTTCCATTCTCTTTTGGACTAGTGTGGTTGAAACTTCAATCTAGACGTTGTTGTGAAAAGCTGCCATTATGAATGATACGTATTTTCATTTCTTTCATCAACAAGTTGAATCTGGTGTGGGTAACATATATTATGGTGATGCCTATCATAAGGGACAAAGAATTGGAAGTTTTCTTGGAGGTCTTTTTCGGTCAGCTATGTTCCTTATCAAGAAAGGAGCGCAATCTGTAGGGAAAGAGTTGAAACGAACAGGGGTAAATGTCTTAGGTGATGTCGTGTACAAAAAAACCTAAAACTCGCACTACAATCTAGACTTTCGGATGCCACATCTATATTAAAAGAAAAGCTGAATCCAAGCTAGAGGATATGATTGGTTCAGTTTATCAGGGGCATAAATATTCCTAATCAAATCACTCTGCTTCTGGACAACGAACAGGAAGGACCACCAAGAGTAAGAAGAGATCCGGTGCTAATACAAGCACCAAGAAAACAACCACAGGAAACCTAAAGAAAATTCAAAGAACAACATATTTGATTATGTATGGCGCAAATTAGGGAGAAATCATGTGAGTGTCTTAAATGTGATTTGGACATTTTCTCGGTAAATTCTATTCAGACAAGCATTTTAGAACACCACACTATCGGATACAAAGCTGTTAGTTATCTCGCAGATAAGGCCCCCATCGAGTTTGTAATACCTCTGCATGCTGACGATTCTGTGGATTTGGGTCACGCAATGTTGTACATTGAAGCGAGAATCGTAAAATCGAATGGTCAGTTATTGTTATCCACAGATAAAATAATTGTCCCTCTCAATGATTTTCTCAATGCAATGTTCAGCAAATACAAATCTACTTAAATAACACTAATATCGTTTCCATCTCACATGCACCAAAAACGGTCTTACTTTGAAAAACAAACTAAACTACGACATATCTCCAAAGTAATCTCATCTCCAGACTGTATTTTGGTACATAGACTCAGCAGTTGCTATTGATAGAATTTTAGAAAACAGTAATGGCTTTACAAAACTTAACCAACTAACTAAAAGGAGTAAAACATTCGATATGTTTGGTTACTTGCAATGTGATATTTTCAATCAAGATAAATGTTTGATCAATGGAGTGGAAATGCGAACATAGCTAATACCTTCGAAAGACACTTTCTGCATGATGGGGTGATATGGCAGTGAAGAAAGTGGAAATTTTGAATGACACACTCTATATCAGAAATGTATCTGTCAGTTCATTTATCAAACGCAATCACAGTAGCATATTGCAAAACCATACTGCAAAGTATCCTTTAACAATATTGCAAATAAAAGCTGTAACTATTCCGAAAGATGTTTAAAAAAACAATTGATAATCTGATACTCGGACGTCTCCAGAAAGGAATAGTTGTAAGATTTGTTACCAATGATCCATTCCACTGCACTCTGTCTACAAACCCGTTCAATTTTTAACTTTTCAAATCCAACTTCTATACTTTATATGTTGATGGGGTCTAAATTCCCGGCAAGCTAGTTCAACTAGACTTTGAAGAAACAAGTAGTACATACCATCATATCACACATTATTATCTGGCATAGGAATACACTATATGGATGCAGAAAAGAATATATCGCGTGAGGAATATCCCCAAATATATGCATTACTTGTTTTCTACATAACACAAGACGCAGCTGCAAGTGCCTGCTGGAGGCACATAATGGTTCGATTCCTACTTCAAACTTTTGGTACAGTACCGATTAGCTTTAATGTTCATAAATTCAACTCAAGAGACAAACTCAATCAACCAATTAAAAATGCCATTTCCCACTGCAATCTTCTGCGGCAAGATGCCATTAACTTCGAAGTCCAAATCAAATTGGCTTGGGAATCTAATGTGACTTGTGTTACCTACTCTGTAATTGACGCTCTATTGGAGATTAATTGACAATAAGACATCCATCTGGATTGTAGTATAAACTTGGGAGTTGCACAATGTTACTATTTAGTGTCAGCCTTTATATTTGATCCACGGGATAATATCAAATAGAGCCTTTGAGAATTTTCATGTTGAGATTTTCGCAGCTAATGTTGAGCTAACAGCAGTGTTGATTGAAAATACATATCGCAGAGATAGCACCGGTATGCACTGGGTAGCAATTTACATAATCGATGGTAATGTTTTGATAGTTATGGAAAATCCCGACATTTCGCTTACCATTTGGGATTTTGTGAAATGTACTCTACATTCTACACGTACGACACACATCAGATACAAAGCTACGGTTCGGTAAACTGTGGGCATTACTGCTTTCTGAATTTATTCCATACAGGCTCTGGTAAAACATCAATTATAACACCATTAAACTTTGTTTCCATGATATGAAAAACTCAATATGCTAACCAAGGCAGAAATGTATTTTATTATAAAACATAAACTAAACTTAACGTTTCAACCTTCTATCAAGGTCTTCTTCTGACTCCGCACCAAGTACAAATGTAACAAGGTACAAAACAGGACGCTATATATACACAAACATTACTCCCCTCCAGATTATTAGAAAGTTGTTCTGGAGAAAATGGAAGGAGGCCAAGGAAATAGAGAAGATAGGTGAAGAAGATACAATTAACTGGAATGGGGGACTGAAGATAAACACAGAATGGAAGAAGGTGTTAGAAAGAGTGGAAAGGACAAGAGAGAAAGAGGAGAGAAAGAGGAGAGAAGAAGGAAGAAGAAAGAAGAAAGAAGGAAAAAGAGCGTGAGATAAAAATTCCAACCACATTCTAGAGGGAAGAAAATATGTTTAGCCTTTTAGGTGAAAGTACAGTTGATAAGGAAAAGCCACCTGCTAGAATGTTCCAGAACAACTTTCCAATAGTCTGGAGGGGAGTAATGTTTGTGTATATATATCGTCCTGTTTCTGTACATTGCTACATTTGTACTTGGTGCAGAGTCTGAAGAAGACCTTGCTAGAAGGTTGAAACGTTACGTTTAGTTTATGTTTTATAATAACATAAATTTCTGCCTTGGTCAGCATATTGAGTTTTTCATACATCAATTTCAAACTATATTCCCAGTTTCGGCGCAGATAGACAATATTATAATAGCGTATTTGCTTACTCGTAAATTAAAGTTGTACTATTCGGTACGTACATTAAAAAATATTTACACTAAATACTGTTTCAAATTTCGTCGAGGTTACATATATTGTGCTACTGATAGTATTTTAATAATTGTATTGCCTTACGTTCTACTACAGTTTTCTGACTATTATCTCATTTGGATTCCCAAACTGTGGTCAGGCTACACAGAAGCGGAGCGGCTGGTGTTGAACTGATATTGAAGGAGTGGCACTCATTTCAGGAATTGTTTACAGTAACCGACAATTACATCGCTATTCCAGATGAGCAGCCTCGTGTTTGTTATCCAGTGAGTAAATAACATGAATTTTTACCACACTGTAAAACAGCCATCATATTATAATGAGGAAAATCCAGCTTTCAGTGGCCAAAAAATATTTTTCATCGCAGAAAGTTCGTGGTGGAACTTAATGAAAATATTCACATACATCGAGCATGCGGTAGTTGGTTATGTGTGAAACAGTGTCGCCGTATCTGACATCAAATTTTGGATAGTTCGTGGAATCTTGCGTTCTCTACCATGGCGAGCAGGTTTTGGGATGCACGGATATTTCCAATGTCCAAGCATGTAATATAGAGAAGTTTGTGCTTTCCCATCTACATGGATGTACAAAACCTGGGCCTTCGTCTATACAAAACCTTGGCGGGAATAGACCTTACAGTAATATATTTGTATTTTGCCAAAACATGCTTGTGGAAAAAATAGTGAAACATTTTCAATTAGTGGTTGCAGCAGGTAGTGTCTATGACAGTGACACAATTCCTTATGTAAGTGATTGAAAAAACATGAAAAAATATAACTTTTTAAATAACAGGTATATAAATAAGTGGCAAAAGTAAGCATGTTACGTATGTGTGTCAGTAGTTCCTTGTTATTGTAAATATTGGAAATCTAGAGGTGTAAAATACAGTCTATGTGTTTACTTTTCTATTAACTTATCAACCCTTTAAAAATGTACATGGATTACGTTTCATTCGTAATAATAAGTGTTAAATAATTTGGAAAAACCTATAACAACATAATTAATTAACTGTACAATGCAAAAGAAAGGTGTGTATTGTTGACTTGTCGGAGATAAAGCAGGAGAGCTTTTCTGCACGGCGCAGGACATGCAAAGCCAGTATCTTTATGTTCCTTCTATTACAAGCAGGGATTATATAATTTTCTTGTCGCTACAAAGAAACACCCATATAAACTAACCCCAATTTCTTTTAACATATTTGTCGCCATTTCGCTTATTCTTTGTTTAATTTCCCTTTATTCATTGAGGCTAATCGATATATAACTTTAGAATTTTTAAGGGAAGGACACAGAATGTTGCCTCCATTGAAGGAGTAAAACCGGCAAGCCCCTCTCATTACAAAGATATAGTGTCGGCCATCTTGATTGTTTTACCAACTCCTTATGCATTAAGACTAATAGATACTGGGCCTACACTCCAAAGCAAGAGAATCGGATATATCTTTACACATTAAATAGCGTACTTGTACAGTCACGGACACTGCTGGGTTGTAACGACCTTATTGAGGAAGCACTGATGCAAGTAATCAATGTCTGACCACCAAGAGCCTTCTAACTAGACAACCCAACCAACATTCCAATTCTGCGGCTTGGATACCAGTCACGGGTATACATCTATGTAAATTGAGTAGTGATGCCAAAGAGAAATACGAGATGAAAATTGTCGATCGTAATGTCTAGTGTTCTCGACATGGAATAATACTCGGTCCACGTTACGTTCCATTATTTAATGTTGTTTGGGAACGAACCTGACGGACTGTGTTTATATTTTCACATCTTGCATTACAGTAAATTCCATATTTTACAATTATATTAATGCTTTGAACGAAAATAATACCCAGAAAAACCTCGAACACACGTGCACACAACTCTTCTCACACACACGTGAAACAAACACACAAAGATAAGTTTTAACTTCCAAGTGAATGTCCAAATAACAGTAAATGGAGAAGCACGATGTGCGAAACATGGGATTTTTCATAGAAAGAATGCGTCTATTGGTGACATACGTGGTTTCTATTAATAGACAATGAAACACTTATGAGAGAAATTAACATGCATTTTCGTCTTCACGTGTTGAGGAAGGAAGCAGACTGACTGGAAAAAAGAAAAGATAGTGTTGTTGATAGAGTGTTGGTTAGCGTACAGAGCTTTCATCAGTAAGATCTAGGTTCGATCCCCACCAAGGACAATTTTTTTATTCTTTTCTATTAGTGAAGAAGTATGTAATATTTTTTTCTAGGCATTTTGACGAAAGGATACACATCAAATGTGTTCGTTTAATTTGTATTTTTATTCTTCTAATACGTTCTCTATTATAAGGGGATATAGATATTCTCTATCTAGGCGATGGATATCTTCCCAATGGTTCCGTAGCTACGATTCTACAGTCCATTCCACCCACTTGTCTTATTTATTTACTTCATTCATATCAACTCACGAAATACCATGCATGTAAATAAAACACACAGATATAGTTAGAACAAGAAACACACCTCGCGTCGAAGATTCCAGACTCGAGTTCTGGCTTTCTTGCGACGGAGATTATTCTTGTGTGTCTGTTTATCATCTTTGTCAAAAACATATTCCTCATTATTGCCGTGATTAACCTAGGGAGAGACCAAAGCGACTGAAATAACAAAAGTACAGAAAATGAAAAACATATCTGCTTAGGCATGTTATACCTTGGGAATTAGCAACCTGAAAATTGACTTGCGTTTTAGTCGACTACTTGCGAAAGAGTTTCGTGTTGTCTCGTTTAGAGTGTTGGTTATCGTGTCGGACTAGTATGCGGGTAACCCAAGTTCGAGCCCAGCGGAATAATATATTTTTTGTCTAATTTCATCCAACCTTATTTATAAAACTGAGGTTTCTGCAAAACGTTTTGAATTGCATGCCACTTCGTATGTTGGTAATCTGAAAGCAGCAAAGATGAAAATTTGATGTTCCGAAGTGAAGATGTATTTGTGTATGTGTTGTATTTATTAGCGAAAAACATGCAGCCACGTGATCATTGAGACCGCTTCCTAGTTGTCAGTCCTAATATCGCAGTAGCTACAGTATGTCAACACACACCAACTTTCACGTTTCCCGTAAAATGATTACGTTTTCACGTTTCAAACTCATGACTGCTGTCTAATAGTATAGTACATTTAGACCTAAATTTGGCTCGAAACGGAAATAATTATTAGAAAGCTAATTCCTTCTGAAATGCGTTCATTAGGTCCCCCTCTACTTCCCCAGAAAAATCCCAAAAAATCCTACATGGGGAACACCCTTAAATTTTGAATAAACGGCCGCCATCTTGGATTTTTTAAAAAATGCGATAACTCAGTAATGGACAATCATAGGGAGGTGCTGTTTTGCGCTAAAATGCATGGTTTGTGTAGTATAATCGATTATAACATGTATTTTCTAAAGAAAGTCAGTTTACGGTAAAAATTTAATGAAATCAATAAGAATTTTGATAAAAAAATTGAATGTTCAGAAAAAACGGCATTACCATTATTATTAATAGTTTTTCTTCTAGTCAGGTGTTAGTGATCGTATGCGGTTGTTGGAAAGCTTAATAGGAGATGGAGGAGAAGTGCATTATCTGCGGTGATGGCGGGATGATGGACATTGACAGTGTGAATGTGACAAGAGGGTTACAGACTTTGAGGAATCTCAGTAGAGAAAAGATGGGATTGTGGAAAAAATTGAGGGCGTTAGTCATGTGCGAGTGCATGTACAGTGCAGAAAACGTTATACCAGACATGGAAATTACGTTCCTGTAGGAACAAATGCAAGAAAACCCCTCATCAGAAGTGACCTACATCCCTTCGACTTTAAAACGTGCTGTCTTTTTTGCGGGGAGACGGTTGATAAGGAAGCTTGCAACAAGCACCCACATCGCCACCCAAAAATATGCCAAGTGGAAACTTTACAAAAAATGTCAAGTATTCTAAGTATGTGCGCAAATAGGTGCGACAAGGGGGGGGGGATAGTTCTAAATCGCATTTATAGCGAATGTGACCTGATTGCGGCCGAAGCGTAATATCATAAAAACTGTGATGCACGATTTTCAAACGTTGGTTCAAGTATGCCAGGCGAGCCATCTGAAAATGTGGTCGGAAGACCTGTTGACGAATCCAAGTTAGAGATTTCAAAAATTTCCTCAAATCACGGGTATCTTGAGTCTGCGACGGTCTTGATAAAGAAATGTGCTGGTCGGAGGATTCACCTGTCACTCCTGCGAAAGCTTCCACTACTTCCATCACCTGGAGACTTCCTGGCATGGTGCAAATCCAATGCGCTACAACGCTATCAGATATATTTTCTGCCTTGTGTCAAACCACCGCTAACCTTCATAGATCGCATTAAGACCTGCTCTATGGTCATGTCCGTCCACACGCCACACCAAAACTTATCCGATTGCAGAACTGCAAAATAACCCTGACTGACAAAACGTTCAAACTCTTGATCCGACAAAGTAGTCTTAAGTTTAGACATATTCTGGAGGTAGAGGTGGGCTGTTTTAGCGTAATGAATATGGCCAGCTGCATGGATGTGAACTAACATGCGTTGAACGGAGAAGAGATGAAGAAGAGATGAAGGTTCCAGTCGCCTGTTCTTTCCGCTCTCACAAAGTCATGCATTATAGAAACTTGCTTGAAATACTGCAGCCATAATTTAGCAGTACGACTTCTTTCTTCAAGTGTCTTCATCGCACTGGATACAGCACTCAGTAAAGGTTTGACTTTGAATAGGAAAGAAAGATTCTGCGGAGGAGGACAATTTTAACACCTCACTGTGAATTCCCCTGAGAGTTTGGACGTCAGAGCTGATCAAAAGTCCACCTTCCTCACAACACTCCAAAATCAAATGAGCGATAGCTGCCTGAGACAGCGAATGAGCTCATAATGCTCTTGCATAAGCATGTCCATTAGCCATGAGTAGTCCAATCAACCCGGTTCACAAACCGAAAATGGAGCTCGGTGGAGCTCGCCTTAATGGATTTCTCTCGTAAGGCATGAGCTCCATTTTCTGGCAGTGTTGCCAGCTTCTTACTCGAAAAAATCACCAAGGTTTTTTTTTGGGTCTAACCTAGCCTAAAGCAAGGAGCTGGCAATCTTGCTTGAGGCTCACCTTAATGGATTTCTCTCGTAAGGCATAAGTCCTATTTTCTCGCAGTGTTGCCAATATTTTACTCGAAAAAATCACCAAGGTTTTTTTTGGTCTAACCTAGCCTAAAGCAAGGAGCTGGTAACCTTGCTTGAGACTTGTGTTACAGTGCATAAAGCAAGAAGCTGGCAACCTTGCTTAAGGCTTGCCTTACAGTGCATAAAGCAAAGTTGCCAACCTACTGGTATTTTTGCCATAGCCTTTTACAAAAGAGAGAGGAGAGAGAGAGAGGGAAGAGTTAAACAACCGACAGCTGCCAACACTCACCTACAGTTTTTTTTTGTCTAACCTAGCCTCAAGCAAGGAGCTGGCAATTTTGCTTGAGGCTTGTCTTACAGTGCATAAAGCAATTTTTACCAACCTACATATACTAAACAAGGAGAGCCGGCAACAAATATGTACTGCCGTAAAAGAGAGAAAGATGGGTGGATGGCAATATAGTATGTGCGTGCGTGTGTGCGTATAATATGTAGCATTATTAACTAGAGTGTGTTGGCAATTTACTTACAACTAAAAAAAAATAGAGATGCCAACTTTGCTGTAAGATGAAAAGAGAAAGAGAAAAACTTATAGCTGGCAACAGTAATGAGCGAATGCGCCATATCGTAATTTTCCAAGTCCGGCAATGTTTGTATATCGTGACCTTTGTAAACCTCTCTCGGGGGAACGATGTGCCACACACGCGCATGTGCACGCGTGTATTGTGACGCAAACAAACAAACAAAATAATAATTGTTGTTTTTTAGGATGCCTGGCCCCTATAACCTCGCCAGGGTGCGTGGTGCCCAGCCAAGAAGTAGAGGTTTTCTAACGGCTGCGGTTATAGTTTACCGCACCTCTATAGAGTTTCACGTGTTGTTTTTTTTCCCCCAAACTTCCATGAAACCCTACAGAGGACCTCCGTAATGCATGCAACGTGTACTAACGACTCTAGTGTTATTTGATGTTGTGATATTTTTGGATATAGAGTTTTATTGTGAGATATAGATAAAAATAATTATGTTTATTATAATATTTTCTTGATGAAGATGGAGAATATGTGCGTGTTACAAATAAAGTTGCATGCTTTTTTTTCTAGTGTGTGTGTATGTGTTTTTGATGATTCGACAGCATCTGAAACGATAAAAAAGAAATTTTATTGTTAATTTTCACGTGTAAAAACAACAACAAATTTTTTTGTGCAAATTTTCTGATTGTCTCGTGCTATAGTGCAAAAAAGATATTGTAACTGATAACTAATGAAATTGACATTTGTAACTGATCTGAACTAGTGAAATTCGTATTGTGCCATTGTAACTGATTGTGCTAGTGCAGAAAATTTCTTATTTGTGCAAGAAAAGATGTTAAAAAAACTTGTTAAAACTGCTCTGTGACCCTCTCGTTCTTCACGTCGTAGGCGAAGGACTTCTCTGCAATCAGGATGACACTGCATAGGGTATCCTCGGGCAAGGCATCGTGGAACTCGCAGACGACCTTGATGTTGGTTCGATCGTTGACCACAACCTTCTTTCTCTTAGATGTGTTGATGACGGTCATGGGTCTCCGTGCTTTGAACTCGCTGGGCGTGTAGTACATGTCCACGCTTCCCTCGGTCACGCGTTTGTAAGCCGAGAACGCTTCGTAAAGTTTGAGGTAATCGTTTTTGGTCACGTCGAGGTTGTAATTCCCGCGCGGGAACACTTCGTTGCGTCCATTCTTCAGATAAACGTTCTTGATCTTGCAGTCGTCGAACTTGCTGGAATCTTTTTCCTGATTCTTGTCCCTCCCGGTCTGAAAAAGCACTACGACGAAATCTGGCATGTCAAACTGTATGTTGTTGAACTGCGTCGTCACGTCGAATTCCATGTGACTTCCCGACGCCATCTTCTGCACGCACTGGTAACCGTGAAAGTGAATCGGCACCTGCGGACTTTTCAAGATCTCTGCTTTGTACTTGAGGGCGTAGTTCGCTTCGTATTCCACCACCGGCATTCTCAATTCCATGCTCCGGATGACGCATTTTGCTGCTTCGGGTAAAGTGTTGGCTATCGGCGTGGTGCCGTCCGGACCCAAAGTAGCGTATCGCATCAGTGCGTCGTTGTCGTTGGCCGCTCTTCGAAACGTGACCCTCAGTCCTCCCTTCCACATGATCTCCTTGTAGTCTGAGAAGAAACCAGGCAGCAGACGCATGGGAAAGAGCACCGTGTGACTTTTCGTCGATATTTTGGTCCCGGCTTCGAATCCCCCGGCCTGGTAGTACGCTGCGTCCGTTTTGGATAATTTCAACGTTCCCACCGCCGTCGACGTGATGCCTGGATAATCTATTCTGTCGATGACGGTGTTGTGTTTCCTCACCTCCACCTGCGAGAACAGGTGAGGCACGAAGTTGTCCACGAGTATCAAGTTTGCTGCTGCAGGAAACGCGTCTCCGCTTTCCTTCTTCACCACATCGAATTGAAGGTAAAGATCCGCTCTGTGAGGATGAACGAACCCATCCCCTACGTCCACGTCGTATTCGATCTCCCTGTTCGCTTCGTTCAGATTGGCGAACGTGCGACGGTTGGGAGGGAAAGATTGCAATTCGTAACTTTCGATTTGCTCCATTTTACATGTATGGTTATTTATTATACGTTGATCTCCACGATGGCCGTCGTAGTGGCACCTGCGAAATCCACCACGTCTCCTTTCTCGTTCGTCACCACCAACTCTATGTCGTCTATGCGGTTGCGACATACTGGAAAATAGATCGGCGAAGAGGGCGTGTAGATGATCGGTTCCATGAACTCGGAACTTGGTTTGAAAGTGGCTATGATTCCCGTCTGCTTGTGACTTCCTAACAATCCGTCCGAAGATTTCGTGATCATACCTTCGGCCACGTTACAGTGTACGTTCAGAGTCTCTATGGCCAAGAATTTAGGAATGTTGGTTGCTACGTGCTTGATGCCAGCTTCGAGTTTGGTGTCGTTCTCGAAACCTAAAAGTTCTCCCATGGTGCCCAGGTCCACGGTCTCCGTAGCGGATAGGATTTCCACTCTGTGCGTGACCGAATTTTGAGAAAGGTATGTGCCTTTGGGTAACTGAGCTTGCAAAGTGGAAAGATTGTATTGTCCTGGCGTGACGACGATGTGTTCGCTTCCGACGCTAATTTTGTTGTTGTGCTGCGTAACATTGGGTATGAGGTACATGCTGTAGAATGCACGCAGAGCCACGGATTTAGGATAGACGATGTCGTTGTGCAGCGTGAGTTTCAAGATTGAAGATTCGCTCGTGAGATGGAACACGCCCATCCTAGTGATGCTGTTTGAGGTTCCACAATGCTTTCTGGAAATCCTCGATCGTAGGGTTATTTATTTTAGAGAGAAACGCGAGCACGGAGAGGCAGAGATGGCCGCAGTTCACGTCTCCGAAATTTTGAATGCGTTCGTCGTTGTAGTATATAGAGGTTTTGTTCGTTTTCAGATAATAGATTAAATTTGTAGGTGGGACACCTCCGAAAGAATCGAAAACGAATGCTTTATCATTGTCGTTTTTGTGGTAACATATCCAATGCGTGCCTGGATTTTCTTGACCGTCCAAGTTGACTACTCCGCATTCTCTTCTTTTGACGCTTGAAGGTAACGAGTCGGACATGAAAACTCCTCTGAAGTGTTTGATTTGTAACGGTTCGATCAGAGATTCAATGTCTCGGTTGGTGAGTGCTTCTGTTTCTTTTTTTTAAACTTCTTCATCACACCCTTCCCTCCTTTCTTCTCCATGGCCAGGTTGTGACGTTTCTGTTCTTCCAACTCGGCCTTGTTCTTCTTCGAGTCGATGACGGTTTTCGCGATGGCGGCACTTCCGCCGGCCAAACTTCCAACGGCCCCCAATGCTGCCAGGATGGCCGGGATGCTGAATATGAAACCTCCGATCTTTTGCTGTTTCCGCGAACGCTGCAATCTTTTCAATTGAGGTGTGCTGAGCAGCAATTTCATTCCGTGTCCTTTCGTCAAGCAAGAACGTTTCTTCTCGCGTTGTTTCTTGGTGAGTAACCCATCAAGGGCACCTAGATTTTTTAGATTGGAGTATGGTATCTGGTACACGACACCCTTGGGCTTCATGTTGATGCTCTATGTGTTATTTTCACGGTATGTTATTTATATATATATATTCTGAGATTTTTTCTTGTGTAGTTTTTTACGGTATGTTATTTATATATTTTCAAGGCCTCGCAGTCGTTACACAAATTCTATTACGTGCTTTGTTTTCTTGCCAAGAAGTTCCTTTGTCCCCTTGTACACGATTCGAGTTTTGTTCTCGATTAAAATAGATAGCTTCTCGTCGGATAACATGTTAGCGTATCGATCTGGTAAAAATAGACTGTATTGTGCGTTGAGCAACAGGCGTACCTTGGGACCATACTGGGTAGAAACGATTAAACCGGAAGTTATCGTGTAAGGTTTGTCGACTTCCAATTCCTGAATTTTTACATACTCGACTGACAAATTTAGCATTTGTTTTAATGCTTGGAGATCACTCATTTTTTCAGTCGTCATATAAAAAAAAATTTCAGAGTGTTAGAGAGAAATTTAATTGTTTTTTTTCACGATGTGTGTTATTTATATATATACCGAAGATTATTTTTTTTCACGATGTGTGTTATTTATATATCAAGTTTTTTTTTTCACGATTTGTATCGTATATATATTATTATTTTTTTAACAGAGGAAGAAAGTTCGTGCTTCGGAGAACGCGATGATGTGCGTAATGATATCTTCCGTCTCCTGCTTAGACTTACGCCAATCATCAGTATACCGTCTTCTTCCCTGCCTTGCCTCGTGCAGTTCGTCCAACCTATCGTTCAATTTCTCCCCTGCAGCCAAAAGCAGAATGTTGAGATCACCGCACCTCAGGCCACTGATCTCCTGAAGACGGTCCTTGAGAACTATTTCACACGGAATTCGAAATTCCGGCGTTGTTCTTGCCATGATCACAAGTTTATTAACATCTCCGTTAACTACCTTTTTGAATATTTTAGATAGTAGCTCGTGCGGCAAATCAGTTATACGAGACATGTTGTTATTATTATTATTTTTTACTCTATGTTATTTATATACCCCACCCCAATTTTTGTTTCGTGTTCATGGCGATGGTGGTACCCAGTGCGGCGACCCGTTCACCCAGCGATGCGTCTCTGCTCACGAACCTTTTGAAAGCTGCGTGCTCTAACTTTCTGTCTGCTTCGTGACGTGCATCCAGATCCGTCTGCGTGGTGTTGTAGGCGATGTCGTGATCTTTGCATGCCGCGTCCAACGGATTCACACCCTTGTCTCCTCTCTCCAATCTTTTCTCGAGTTTGGTACCCGGTCCGCAGTACTGGTAGCCAGGTAAATGCATCTCAAAAGGTAACTTGTTGATGATGTCGTTCACGAGTCCCTTTCCTTCGGCCACGTTCCAGAATTTCGGAGGCAGCGTGTTGATGATTTTGATCAGGTAACCTATGCCCTTGTCGTCGTTCACGATGAAGTTGGAAAGTTTCGTGCTGTTCATGTCCACGATGCCAACCTTCTCGTTGTAGAAATTACGGTTGCCTGCATTCTCTTCGCCGGCTATCACCAACAATCGGTCCACGAGCTTCCTTACATCGTCCACCCAAACGAATTCTTTGGGTAACGTGTTGTAGCGTTTGACGCCGCTGCCTGTTTTGACCTGGTTCCAAATCGGTTTGATGAGATTCCTGTACTTCTCGCCGCTGCTCGATTTCACCCTATTCTGCGAGGCGTCGTTGTTCTGGTACAAGGCATCCGTCATGAACAGAATTTCCTTGTAACTCTGGTAATCTTCGTCGGTGTAATCTTTCGGCTGCTTTTTGGCGACGAGTTCCCACAGTCCCACCGTACCCGGATACCTGTTCCAACTATCCTTGTCGCCTAAATTGACTTTAATGTCGTTGCCTTCGAAGGTCACCTTCGATTTCCCAATCATCCACACCACACCACCGCCTTCGCTGGTTTCCATGCTGGGATACAATCCGAACACTTCATCCTTGTCGAATTTCCCCGTGCTCAGGTAGTCTCGTGCCAAAGGTCCCAACTCGATTTTATCCGAAGACGTGCTGCCTATGGCTCGACGTCGTGCCGGTGCATCCTTCAGTTCGAACGGCGTCGAAGGAATGCTCGAAATGGGTGTGGGTACGGCGTAACTTTTAGCTGCGAGCGGTACAAGTTCATTAATCAAATTTTTATTTTGTTCCGTGACACTTTTAATTTCTTTACCTAGACCGCTGATGGCATCGATCACAGGTTGATCCTGACGTTTCTTCTCTTCATAGAATCCGCGATTCTCGGATTTCCAACCTTTGAAGCGTTTCGCGAGGTAATCGCGAAGCTTGAGATTTTCGTCTTCGATTTTCCGTTTCGTCATGACGTTATTTATACACGTCGTTTCTCACAACGTTGCAACGTTTAGAAAGTCGTTGATTATGTTTCTGTATTTTCCGTCGTTGGGTTTCCTCGTCATGTCGATCGTCGCGAATCCGAAATCGTCACCGTTCCAGCAAGTAGAGCAGCAGCGTTCCGAAAATTGATTGTAGTTCATGTCTCCGCCTACGTAGTCATCGTACGCGTGCTTGAGGTTGGTGTGATCTTGACGAAACAAACATATGAAATTAGCGTTGTCGCGTACTAACTGTTTTGGAATTTTGGAAAACGTTTGAGCTAGGTAAAAGCAATCCATTCCTTTGTGACGACCTTGCGTGAAAAAGTTGCGAATTTCATTTTGATTTTCCAGGATGGCGTCGTCGAACACAACGACTGAATTTTCACGACAATCGTCGAGTGGTTTTATTTCCGAGGCGAACGTTGCAATGTCCAGACCATCGTACACTTTCATCAGTTGCTGGTATTTGGATTGCTCCAAACTTTTTGAGAACACGTACAGGTGCCTGTTCTTCCAATCTAACCAATTCGGTGCGAGGAGAAAATTGTCCACGAGCACTGTCGTTTTCCCACACCCCGAAGGACCTACGATCAGACAGCGGATGCTGTCGGGAAGCAACTCGCCGTTCTTTTTTTTTCTCGTTTGACTTTCCGGATCCGGTAGACGCTTCACCACGTTCCACGTACTTACAAGATCACTTCGTTCACGTCGATCCAACTCTTTTCCGGAAGTCCCAGCCATTTGACAAACAGTTTGTCACCTTTCCTACGCAATACTTTCTCGATGAGGTACGTGTCGGGGTGTTTCGTTTTAGAGAGTTCCTCTTCGTAAAATCTTCCTTTCAAAATCTCGCCGCTACTATCTTTTATTATATACGTGTGTCGGTTTCCAGGTAAAACTCGAACCACCGTAAAGAGTTCCGTGCTCCAATTTTTTGTGAATCCCTTCTCGAAGGTGCGTTTGAATTTGCTGATCCTCACCTGGTCTCCAATTTTGTATTTAGCTTTTTTGTCGTGGGTGTGTACTTTGGGCAGTAAACGGTAGAAATTAAACGCTGCTCGTCGGACTTGGTAACGTCAACTGGCTTCATGCCTATCGTTCTGTGTACCGTATCATTATAGGTGTCGACGAGTTCCGGCAGGATGTCGACCCATTTGTAATTTCCCCGAAGCGTGAATCGTTTCCACATGTGTGTTTTCAAGGTTCGATTGAATCTTTCCACAATGCTGGCTTTGATGTGACTGAAGCTCGAATAATGTCGAATCTTGTGTTTTTGAATAAATTTTTGGAATACGGCGTTGTAAAATTCTTTACCGTTGTCCGTTTGCAGAAACCGTGGTCGTCTGCCACCGCTTTCGCGAAAAATTGTCTTGAATGCTTCCGTGACGCACGTTCCCGTTTTCGCCTTCAAAGGTAGAGCCCATGCGAATTTCGAAAACGTGTCTATGACGGTGAGAAGGTACTTGTTGCCCTTGTTCAATTTATGTACGTTTTTCAAATTGCCGCTACTCATCTCCACGAGGTCACTTTGCCAGAGGTCGTCGATGCCCTTGGTTACCACAGCCAAACGTTCGTAGTTACGGCGTGCAGGTTTATGCAATTCTTCGACGATGGCTTGCCTAGACATTTTTTTAGAGATTACGTTTCAAGAGAAGCACAAGCGTGATGGGATTCAAAGAGGGTGGTACCTCGCTCGTGTTTTGAATGATCAGCTTATCGCCGGCACTCACGTCGAAAACGGTGAGATCTTCGTCTTCGTGTATTTCATATATGTTGCGCGTTTCGTTCCAACGTGCCAGAGGAATGTTTCCTGCTTTCTGGACACCACGATTCGATATCAAAGTCATGGTGGGAACGCTAGCTTTTCTACCGTGAGACCAGTACGAAAATTCGTTTATCTGAATCGTACCATCGAGGAGAAACTTGTAGTACGGATGATAAGGATGCAACATGTACAGTTTGTTAAATTCGACGAACGTGGAGATTCTCTGTTGATTGGGTACGCTGTTGATTTCGATGGCTTGCAGAGAATGCAGTTTAGCGAATTTAGTGTCGACGCCGAGCAGATTACTGTGAACTTGTCCGAGTTTATTTTCGATGGGCAGCAAATGCTCGACTATGGTATCCGTTACGGCAGAAAACGACGGTTTGATTTTCACTTCCACGTTCAACTGCTTGTAGTTTTCGTTGAGTTCTTGAAACTTGGCACCGAAAGAAGCCAGCGTCGATTCCTGCGTGGATTCCAGCACTCCGACTTGATCTCTGATGTTGACGACGATGTTCTGAAGGTTCTCGACTTGATTCAATTTCGAGCTCTTCTCGGTAAGATCGTTCACGATGCTTCGCATCTCTGTAAACTGCGTGTGAAGGTCGGCGACGCTCTGCGAAGTGGGCAGCGTCGACACCAGCGAAGCAAGTTCGTCTCGAATCTGTTCCACGTTCGCCGTTTCCGTTTCCAGTCGTTTCAGCATTCGAGATATGTTTCTTTTCAAAGCGTGCAATTCTTTGGAGGTGGGGAGATTGGCCACCCTACTCTCGAGATCGCTCAATGAACTTTTGATGTCGCTCGATTCGGATAGTGCCGTCACCGCCGTATTCAATTTTTCCAAATCTTCGCTCGAAGGTACGCTCGTCCGTAACGATTCCAAGTCACCCTGTATGTTGTCGAGTACGTGATGAAAATGAGCGAGATTCGTTTCGACGTTCAAATTTTCTAAATATTCGATCTTCTGCTGAACCGTGCTCAACGTGTCTTGAATGCTCGTCAACGCTCTTGCTTCAGCGTGAATATTTTTAATTTCTTCGTTGATCAATTCCAAGGACGCCTGAAGCGTAGCGATGGTGGTTTGAATGTGTTCGAAATCTCGATAGGCCTCAGTAGTGGGTCTTGTACTACGGACAGGACCGGAAAGGAAGAGCTTCTCTCCAGCAGCTTTGCTACACTTAAAACTTGCTTAACATGAGCATATAAGTTTTTTGAGCAAGTGTGGAATCTTGTCTAATTCAAGATTTTTGTAAAAATGCCCTCGGGAATTTTTCAGAAAAGAAGAGCTCCCTCAGATTGATTTGTACATACTTAAAACTTGCATCAGCCAGATTTTTGTTCATAAATTTGCCAAAAATTGATATATTTTTGGCCGCACCAGAAATTAAGCTTATAGTATGTTTTTCTGTCAAAATCCCAGGAATCTTGAAGATATCTATTGGGTTCTGAGACCGAGTGGAGTGTGGTGCATTGCCTTGTAATCAAAAGGTTCGGGTTTGAGTCCTTATAAAATCTGATGGCAAAATGTTAATGTAAACAAGGGGCTCCGGGTTCGAGTCCTGATAGATGTGGTATTCCATACGTGAGATTTTGAGAATAATTTTGTTTTGTTGATAGCTCGCAATATTTCTGTATTTCAGCTTTTGGCAGTATTTTAGGTAGGTATCTGCTACGAGCAGAGATGGTATAAAATGGGTAGGTAAATATATTTTCTGACGGTAAAGTATTGTTTTATATCCAAAGGGCCTTTGTGTTTGAATTGTGTCTCTAGTTCGAGTTGCTGTTTTAAGTCCACTTTATGCACAGTAAGGCTAATCGGGACTGGCCCTACAGTTTTAAAGTGGGATCCGAACCACTTATGCCTCCACCGGGTATCGAACCCGGGACCTCTTGATTACAAGGCAATGATGCTACCACTGTGCCATGGGGGAAGCCCTGAATCGTGCTTCTAGAACTGCTCTGTGACCCGCTCATTTCTTACATCATAAATATATGATTTCTCACCTATGAGAATGACACTACATATGGTGTCTTCAGGTAAGGCCTCGTGGAATTCACAGATAATTTTAATGTTTGTTCTGTCATTAACCACAACTTGTTTCCTTTTTGAAGCGTTGATGACAAACATGGGTCTCCGTGCTTTGAATTCATCTGGTGTGTAATACATGTCAGTACTGCCAGTAGTGACCCTCTTGAAAGCCGAAAAAGCTTCATATAATTTGAGGAAATCATCCTTGGACATGTCTAAATTGTAATTTTCTCTAGGAAATACCTCATTTCTGCCATTTTTAAGATATATGTTCTTGATGTTGCAGTTATCAAATTTACTCGAATTTTTTTCCTGATTGTTGTGTCTCCCAGTCTGAAACAGTACCACCACAAAATCAGGCATGTCAAATTGAATACTGGAGAATGAACTTGTAGCATCAAATTCATAATAAGTACCAGAGGCAGGCTTCTGTACGCATTGATATGTGTAAAATTGCAGAGGAATCTGTGGATTTTTTAGGATATCAGCTTTGTATTTAAGAGCGTAACTGGCCTCATATTCAACAACCGGGATTCTTAACTCCATAGTCTGAATAATGCATTTGCCTGCATCTGGTAAGGTATTAGGCATAGCTTCTCCTGTAGGGTTTAATGTGCTGTACCTCATCAAAGCATTATTATCATTTGCAGCTCTTCTAAATGTAATTCTTAACCCGCCCTTCCACATAATTTCCTTGTAATCCGAGAAGAATCCTGGCAACAGGCGCATAGGAAACAGCACTGTGTGGTTCTTAGATAATATCTTATCACCAGCCTCAAATCCGCCTATTTTGTAGTAAGAAGCCTCGGTTTTGGACAATTTTAGAGTGGCCAAAGCTGTGGAGGTAATGCCGGGATAATCTATTCTGTTTATAACAACGCCATGCTTTCTGATCTCAATTTCAGAGAACAGATGCGGCACAAAATTATCTACCAGTCTTATATTTGAATTTGCCGGGTAATCTGTTCCATCGAGCTTTACAACATCAAATTTGATGTATAAATCTGCTCTGTGGGGGTGTATAAAGCCGTCCCCTACATCAAGATCAACCTCTATTTCTGTGTTGGGTTGATTTAAATTTGCAAATGTCCTCCTGTTTGGGGGGAATGATTGTAGCTCATAACTCTCAATATTTTCCATTGTATGTATTTTTATTTAAATGTTAATCTCTATGATTGCAGTTGTTGTGGCTCCAGCAAAATCAACTAATTCTTCTTTTTCATTAGTGACCATCAATTCAATGTAATCTATTCTATTATGACACACAGGAAAATATAATGTTGGGGATGGATTGTAGATGATTGGCTCCATGAATTCGGAATTAGGTTTGAATGTTGCAATGATGCCGGTTTGTTTGTGAGTGCCCATGCCATTTGATTTGGTGATCATACCCTCGGCCACATTACAGTGAATATTCAGAGTCTCTATGGCTAAGAATTTAGGTATATTCATAGCAGTGTGTTTGATGGCCGCTTCAAGTTTTGTGTTGTTCTCAAAGCCTAACAGCTCTCCTATAGTACCCAGATCCACTGTTTCTGTGGCAGACACAATTTCTACTCTGTGAGTGACAGAATTTTGACTTAACACTACACCTCTGGGTAATTGAGCATTTAGAGTGGACAGATTATATTGCCCTGGAGTGATGACAATTTTTTGATCCCCTACTGCAATTTTGTTGTTGTGGTGTGTAATATTAGGGATCAGGTACATGCCGTAAAATGCTCTGAGAGCTATTGTTTTGGGATATACTATGTCATCATGTAATTTGAGTTTCAATATTGAATTTTGGCTGGTGAGATGGAATACCCCCATGATGTTTTAAATACCACAAGGTTTTTTGAAAATTTTCAATTGATGGTTTATTTATTTGAGACATATATCTGAGAACAGATAAACACAAATGTCCGCAATTAACATCTTTGAAATTTTGAACACGGGCATTATTGTAATAAAGATTAGGTGATTTTAGATATTTTACTAAATTTTCAGGTGGAACACCTCCAAATGAGTCAAATACAAATGCCTCATTGTTTAAATATTTAAGATAACAAATCCAGTGAGTGCCCTGATTTTTGTACTCATCCAAATTAACAATTCCACACTCTTTGTTGAGTGGTTGTTCTGGTAAAGAATCAGACATGTACACACCTCTAAAATGTTTGATGCCCAGTGGCTTGATTAAAGCTTCAATATCTTGGTTTGTAAGCGGCTCTTGTTTTTTTTAAACTTATTCATGGCTCTCTTAACACCTTTGCCTTTTTTCTCCATGGCCAGGTTATGGCGCCTCTGCTCATCTAATTCTGCCTTATTTTTCTTGGCATCTATTACTGTTTTTGCTATGGCAGCTGAACCCCCAGCCAAGCTCCCAACAGCCCCGAGAGCAGCTAAGATGGCAGGGATAGTAAATATGAAACCCCCCACATGTGATTTTTTTCTTGATTGCTGTAATTTTTTTAATTGGGGGGTACTAAGCAACAATTTCATACCATGCCCCTTTGCAATACAAGAGCTTTTTTTCTTGCGCTGTTTTTTGGTTAAAAGACTGTCAATAGTTTTAAGAGATTTGAGACCTGCATAAGGTATTTGATACATAACACCCTTGGCCTTCATTGTAGGTTTATTATATATATATTCACAACCCCCACCCCAGTTTTTGTTTGGTGCTCATAGCTATGGTGGTTCCCAATGCTGATATTCTCTCACTGAAAGAAGCATCTTTGCTTACAAATCTACCAAATGCAGCCTCTTCTAATTTCTTGTCTGCAACATGTCTCTTGTCAAGATCAGAATGTGTGTTGTATGCAATATCATGGTCTCTACAAGCAGCATCGAGGGGATTAACACCAGGGTCCCCTCTGCTTAATCTATGCTCCAATTTTGTGCCTGGACCACAATACTGATAGCCTGGAATATGTAGTTCAAATGGCAGCTTGTTTATAATGTCATTAACAAGCCCCCGACCCTCAGAGACATTCCAAAATTTAGGTGGTAGAGTATTAATAATTTTTATAAGATATCCAATCCCCTTAGGGTCATTCACTATAAAATTAGACAATTTTGTGCTTATCATGTCCATAATTCCAACCTTTTCATTGTAAAAATTGTGGTTGCCAGCATTTTCCTCCCCAGCTATCACCAATAACCTATCTACAAGTTTCCTGACATCATCAACCCACACAAATTCTTTAGGCAGGGTGTTGTAATGTTTGATTCCACTGCCTGTCTTGATCTGTGACCATATGGGCTTGATTAAATTATTGTATTTTGCTCCACTGCTAGACTTGACTCTTTTTTGTGTGGGATCATTGTTCTGGTATAGAGCATCTGATTTTATTAATATTTCTTTGTAATGTTCATAATCTTGATCTGTATAGCTGCCAGGTCTCTTCCTAGTCATCAGTTCCCTCAATCCAGGTGTTCCGGGGTACTTAACAAAACCACCTTTTTCTCCGAGACGAGATTCTGAATAAACAATCAGATCATCTCCCATAAAAGTTACTCTGAAATTGCCAATTCTATGCATGATGCTGCCATCAAGCTCTGTGTCAGCATATAAGCCAAACACCTCATCTTTATTGTCTTTAGGTGTGGTTAAATATTTTTGAGCAAGAAGACCCAATTCAATAGGATCCTGAGTAGCTTCAATTCTTCTAGGAGCAACAGGACTAGGTGTATGAATACTGGAAAGTGGGGTGAATGGATAATCTAATATGTTCCTAGCAGCTACAGGTACAAGCTCCGTGATCAAATCTTGATTTTGCTCAGTAACAGTTTTGATATTCTTACCTAAATTATTAATAGCATCAATTACAGGCTGTTCTGTTTGTTTGTGTTTTTCATAAATTCCCCGGTTCTCTGATTTCCATCCCTTAAATCTTTTTACAAGATAATCTCTTAACTTAAGATCATCAATTATTGGTCGTTTCATGGTTATTTATATACGTCTCAACGTCTAGAAAATCGTTGATTTTATTTCTGTATTTTCCAGTATTAGGTGTTCTTGTCATATCAATTGTGACAAACCCATAACTGTCCTGGTTCCAGCACCTGCTGCAAAACTTGGAAAAATCATTGTAGCTCAGGTCCCCACCTACATATTCATCATGTATGTGTTTGAGGTTGGTATGGTCTTGATGAAACACACATATAAAATTGCTGTTGTCTCGGATCAGTTGCTTCGGTATTTTAGAAAAAGTCTGTGCCAGGTAGAAGCAATCAATATTTTTGTGTCGGCCCTGTGTAAAGAAATTTCTAATCTTGTTTTGATTATCCAGTATAACGTCATCAAACACAACAACAGAATTATCGAGACATTCATGAAGTGGCTTAACATCTGGTTCAAAAGTGGCTATATCCAATCCATCATATAGCCTCATCAGCTGCTGATATTTTAATTGTTCCAAGCTCTTAGAGAAGATATACAAGTGCCTGTTTTTCCAGTCTAACCAGTTGGGTGCTAATAAAAAATTATCAACCATTAGTGTAGTTTTACCACAAGCAGATGGCCCAACAATAAGACATCTAATATTATCAGGCAGCAAGTTGCCATTTCTCTTATTCTGCTGTTCAGGCTCTGGCAGCCTTTTTATAACATCCCAGGTGCTCATATTATCACTTTGTTTGCATCGATCCAGCTGTTTTCCGGATGACCCAGCCATTTGACAAATAACTTGTTGCCTTTTCTGCGGATGATTTTTTCTATGAGATATGTGTCAGGCTGTTTAGTTTTGCTGAGCTCTTGTTCATAGAACCTGCCTTTGAGAATTTCTCCTCGGTGATCCTTTATTATATATGTGTTAAGGGTCCCGGGTTTAACTTGAACCACTGTAAATAATTCAGTACTCCAGTTTCTTGTAAAGCCTCTTTTGAATAAGTGCTTATATTTACTGATTCTTACTTGATCACCCACCTTATATTTGGCCTTTCTTGTTGTTGGCTGGTATCTAGGATAATAAACAGTCCTGATCAATTTTTGCTCATCAGATGAAGTTACTTCAGAGGGTTTCATGTTGATTGTAGAATGGACAGAGTTGTTATATTTATGTAGAAGTTCTGGAAGAATATTAATCCATTTATAATTACCTTGGAGGGTAAATTGTTTATACATAAGATTTTTTAAGGTTCTGTTGAATCTCTCTACAATTGAGGCTTTGAGATCACTGTAACTCGAGTAATGTTTTATTGACTGGCTTTTAATAAATTGTTGAAACACTGAATTATAAAATTCTTTGCCATTATCTGTTTGCAAATAGCGCGGTGATCTTCCACTCTGATTGATGATTGTCCTGATAGCTTCTGTAACACATGTTCCAGTCTTGGATTTGAGTGGCACAGCCCAGGCAAATTTTGAAAATGTATCTATTACAGTGAGTAGATACTTGTAGCCCTTGTTGATTTTGTCTAAGTTTTTCAACTGTCCACTTGACAACTCAATCAAGTCGCTCTGCCATAAATCATCTATGCCCTTTGTAACTACTGGGAGTCTCTTATAATTATGTCTGGCCTGTCTGTGTAATTCATCAACAATAATTTCTCTAGACATAATATGTAAACAAGAATATTGCAACTATGGGGTGTTCAGCAGCTGATACTGCAGGATTTTCTAAATATAATTTGTCTCCTATTTGTATATGAAATTCCAGAGAGCCATCATCTTCAGTATAGGCTGTTTCTAATGTATTGGGGTCTGTAAAATCCTCTAACTCTACACTGGTGATTTTCACTTTGTTCTCAGCATTTGTTATTGATAAGGTAGGGTAGTGGTGTGCCTGTGGCTGATGCCAATATTTGATCTTGATTGGTCTCAATGTGCCCCCAACAAAAAACTGGTAATAAAATTGTGCAGGGGACAGCATATATATTTTGCCGCCTGGTGTAAATGGTGAATCATATTCTTTGTTGGGGATGCTGTACAATTCAAGAATTACTGTATGTTTTGGATTCTCGATTATGCCTGTTATTTCCTTTTCTGCTGTGAGCAATCTGCTTGTTACAGATTCAAGGTGCTCATTGATGGTCCTAACAACATCATCGTGGCCTGGCTTGATTTTTATGTCCACAATAAGTTTCTTGTATTGTTGCACAATCTCTTGAAGCTGGGTGGCAAAAACAGACAGAGCATTTGCTTGATTGGATTCCATGGTCCCTAGCTGTTGCTTGATATTAGCTACAATTTGTTGCAAATTTTCAACAACTGCCAATTTTGAATTTTGAGCAGTAAGATCATGGACCTGTCTTCTGATATCCTCAAACAAGGCATGCAGTTCATTAATATGTTGATTGGTTGGTAGAGTGGCCACTGTCTGAGTGAGATGTTTGATCTCTGTCTGGATATTCTTGAATCTTTGCAAAATACAGTATCAAATCTCCCCACATCACAGGAACTTAAAAATATTAAGAGAGCTGTGAATAGGATATTGAAATCAGAAGATATCAAGAATATCCAGACAGAGATCAAACATCTCACTCAGACAGTGGCCACTCTACCAACCAATCAACATATTAATGAACTGCATGCCTTGTTTGAGGATATCAGAAGACAGGTCCATGATCTTACTGCTCAAAATTCAAAATTGGCAGTTGTTGAAAATTTGCAACAAATTGTAGCTAATATCAAGCAACAGCTAGGGACCATGGAATCCAATCAAGCAAATGCTCTGTCTGTTTTTGCCACCCAGCTTCAAGAGATTGTGCAACAATACAAGAAACTTATTGTGGACATAAAAATCAAGCCAGGCCACGATGATGTTGTTAGGACCATCAATGAGCACCTTGAATCTGTAACAAGCAGATTGCTCACAGCAGAAAAGGAAATAACAGGCATAATCGAGAATCCAAAACATACAGTAATTCTTGAATTGTACAGCATCCCCAACAAAGAATATGATTCACCATTTACACCAGGCGGCAAAATATATATGCTGTCCCCTGCACAATTTTATTACCAGTTTTTTGTTGGGGGCACATTGAGACCAATCAAGATCAAATATTGGCATCAGCCACAGGCACACCACTACCCTACCTTATCAATAACAAATGCTGAGAACAAAGTGAAAATCACCAGTGTAGAGTTAGAGGATTTTACAGACCCCAATACATTAGAAACAGCCTATACTGAAGATGATGGCTCTCTGGAATTTCATATACAAATAGGAGACAAATTATATTTAGAAAATCCTGCAGTATCAGCTGCTGAACACCCCATAGTTGCAATATTCTTGTTTACATATTATGTCTAGAGAAATTATTGTTGATGAATTACACAGACAGGCCAGACATAATTATAAGAGACTCCCAGTAGTTACAAAGGGCATAGATGATTTATGGCAGAGCGACTTGATTGAGTTGTCAAGTGGACAGTTGAAAAACTTAGACAAAATCAACAAGGGCTACAAGTATCTACTCACTGTAATAGATACATTTTCAAAATTTGCCTGGGCTGTGCCACTCAAATCCAAGACTGGAACATGTGTTACAGAAGCTATCAGGACAATCATCAATCAGAGTGGAAGATCACCGCGCTATTTGCAAACAGATAATGGCAAAGAATTTTATAATTCAGTGTTTCAACAATTTATTAAAAGCCAGTCAATAAAACATTACTCGAGTTACAGTGATCTCAAAGCCTCAATTGTAGAGAGATTCAACAGAACCTTAAAAAATCTTATGTATAAACAATTTACCCTCCAAAGTAATTATAAATGGATTAATATTCTTCCAGAACTTCTACATAAATATAACAACTCTGTCCATTCTACAATCAACATGAAACCCTCTGAAGTAACTTCATCTGATGAGCAAAAATTGATCAGGACTGTTTATTATCCTAGATACCAGCCAACAACAAGAAAGGCCAAATATAAGGTGGGTGATCAAGTAAGAATCAGTAAATATAAGCACTTATTCAAAAGAGGCTTTACAAGAAACTGGGAGTACTGAATTATTTACAGTGGTTCAAGTTAAACCCGGGACCCTTAACACATATATAATAAAGGATCACGAGGAGAAATTCTCAAAGGCAGGTTCTATGAACAAGAGCTCAGCAAAACTAAACAGCCTGACACATATCTCATAGAAAAAATCATCCGCAGAAAAGGCAACAAGTTATTTGTCAAATGGCTGGGTCATCCGGAAAACAGCTGGATCGATGCAAACAAAGTGATAATATGAGCACCTGGGATGTTATAAAAAGGCTGCCAGAGCCTGAACAGCAGAATAAGAGAAATGGCAACTTGCTGCCTGATAATATTAGATGTCTTATTGTTGGGCCATCTGCTTGTGGTAAAACTACACTAATGGTTGATAATTTTTTATTAGCACCCAACTGGGTTAGACTGGAAAAACAGGCACTTGTATATCTTCTCTAAGAGCTTGGAACAATTAAAATATCAGCAGCTGATGAGGCTATATGATGGATTGGATATAGCCACTTTTGAACCAGATGTTAAGCCACTTCATGAATGTCTCGATAATTCTGTTGTTGTGTTTGATGACGTTATACTGGATAATCAAAACAAGATAGAAATTTCTTTACACAGGGCCGACACAAAAATATTGATTGCTTCTACCTGGCACAGACTTTTTCTAAAATACCGAAGCAACTGATCCGAGACAACAGCAATTTTATATGTGTGTTTCATCAAGACCATACCAACCTCAAACACATACATGATGAATATGTAGGTGGGGACCTGAGCTACAATGATTTTTCCAAGTTTTGCAGCAGGTGCTGGAACCAGGACAGTTATGGGTTTGTCACAATTGATATGACAAGAACACCTAATACTGGAAAATACAGAAATAAAAATCAACGATTTTCTAGACGTTGAGACGTATATAAATAACCATGAAACGACCAATAATTGATGATCTTAAGTTAAGAGATTATCTTGTAAAAAGATTTAAGGGATGGAAATCAGAGAACCGGGGAATTTATGAAAAACACAAACAAACAGAACAGCCTGTAATTGATGCTATTAATAATTTAGGTAAGAATATCAAAACTGTTACTGAGCAAAATCAAGATTTGATCACGGAGCTTGTACCTGTAGCTGCTAGGAACATATTAGATTATCCATTCACCCCACTTTCCAGTATTCATACACCTAGTCCTGTTGCTCCTAGAAGAATTGAAGCTACTCAGGATCCTATTGAATTGGTCTTCTTGCTCAAAAATATTTAACCACACCTAAAGACAATAAAGATGAGGTGTTTGGCTTATATGCTGACACAGAGCTTGATGGCAGCATCATACATAGAATTGGCAATTTCAGAGTAACTTTTATGGGAGATGATCTGATTGTTTATTCAGAATCTCGTCTCGGAGAAAAAGGTGGTTTTGTTAAGTACCCCGGAACACCTGGATTGAGGGAACTGATGACTAGGAAGAGACCCTGGCAGCTATACAGATCAAGATTATGAACATTACAAAGAAATATTAATAAAATCAGATGCTCTATACCAGAACAATGATCCCACACAAAAAAGAGTCAAGTCTAGCAGTGGAGCAAAATACAATAATTTAATCAAGCCCATATGGTCACAGATCAAGACAGGCAGTGGAATCAAACATTACAACACCCTGCCTAAAGAATTTGTGTGGGTTGATGATGTCAGGAAACTTGTAGATAGGTTATTGGTGATAGCTGGGGAGGAAAATGCTGGCAACCACAATTTTTACAATGAAAAGGTTGGAATTATGGACATGATAAGCACAAAATTGTCTAATTTTATAGTGAATGACCCTAAGGGGATTGGATATCTTATAAAAATTATTAATACTCTACCACCTAAATTTTGGAATGTCTCTGAGGGTCGGGGGCTTGTTAATGACATTATAAACAAGCTGCCATTTGAACTACATATTCCAGGCTATCAGTATTGTGGTCCAGGCACAAAATTGGAGCATAGATTAAGCAGAGGGGACCCTGGTGTTAATCCCCTCGATGCTGCTTGTAGAGACCATGATATTGCATACAACACACATTCTGATCTTGACAAGAGACATGTTGCAGACAAGAAATTAGAAGAGGCTGCATTTGGTAGATTTGTAAGCAAAGATGCTTCTTTCAGTGAGAGAATATCAGCATTGGGAACCACCATAGTTATGAGCACCAAACAAAAACTGGGGTGGGGGTTGTGAATATATATATAATAAACCTACAATGAAGGCCAAGGGTGTTATGTATCAAATACCTTATGCAGGTCTCAAATCTCTTAAAAACTATTGACAGTCTTTTAACCAAAAACAGCGCAAGAAAAAAAGCTCTTGTATTGCAAAGGGGCATGGTATGAAATTGTTGCTTAGTACCCCCCAATTAAAAAAATTACAGCAATCAAGAAAAAAATCACATGTGGGGGGTTTCATATTTACTATCCCTGCCATCTTAGCTTCTCTCGGGGCTGTTGGGAGCTTGGCTGGGGGTTCAGCTGCCATAGCAAAAACAGTAATAGATGCCAAGAAAAATAAGGCAGAATTAGATGAGCAGAGGCGCCATAACCTGGCCATGGAGAAAAAAGGCAAAGGTGTTAAGAGAGCCATGAATAAGTTTAAAAAAAACAAGAGCCGCTTACAAACCAAGATATTGAAGCTTTAATCAAGCCACTGGGCATCAAACATTTTAGAGGTGTGTACATGTCTGATTCTTTACCAGAACAACCACTCAACAAAGAGTGTGGAATTGTTAATTTGGATGAGTACAAAAATCAGGGCACTCACTGGATTTGTTATCTTAAATATTTAAACAATGAGGCATTTGTATTTGACTCATTTGGAGGTGTTCCACCTGAAAATTTAGTAAAATATCTAAAATCACCTAATCTTTATTACAATAATGCCCGTGTTCAAAATTTCAAAGATGTTAATTGCGGACATTTGTGTTTTATCTGTTCTCAGATATATGTCTCAAATAAATAAACCATCAATTGAAAATTTTCAAAAAAACCTTGTGGTATTTAAAACATCATGGGGGTATTCCATCTCACCAGCCAAAATTCAATATTGAAACTCAAATTACATGATGACATAGTATATCCAAAACAATAGCTTCTCAGAGCATTTTACGGCATGTACCTGATCCCTAATATTACACACCACAACAACAAAATTGCAGTAGGGGATCAAAAAATTGTCATCACTCCAGGGCAATATAATCTGTCCACTCTAAATGCTCAATTACCCAGAGGTGTAGTGTTAAGTCAAAATTCTGTCACTCACAGAGTAGAAATTGTGTCTGCCACAGAAACAGTGGATCTGGGTACTATAGGAGAGCTGTTAGGCTTTGAGAACAACACAAAACTTGAAGCGGCCATCAAACACACTGCTATGAATATACCTAAATTCTTAGCCATAGAGACTCTGAATATTCACTGTAATGTGGCCGAGGGTATGATCACCAAATCAAATGGCATGGGCACTCACAAACAAACCGGCATCATTGCAACATTCAAACCTAATTCCGAATTCATGGAGCCAATCATCTACAATCCATCCCCAACATTATATTTTCCTGTGTGTCATAATAGAATAGATTACATTGAATTGATGGTCACTAAATGAAAAAGAAGAATTAGTTGATTTTGCTGGAGCCACAACAACTGCAATCATAGAGATTAACATTTAAATAAAAATACATACAATGGAAAATATTGAGAGTTATGAGCTACAATCATTCCCCCCAAACAGGAGGACATTTGCAAATTTAAATCAACCCAACACAGAAATAGAGGTTGATCTTGATGTAGGGGACGGCTTTATACACCCCCACAGAGCAGATTTATACATCAAATTTGATGTTGTAAAGCTCGATGGAACAGATTACCCGGCAAATTCAAATATAAGACTGGTAGATAATTTTGTGCCGCATCTGTTCTCTGAAATTGAGATCAGAAAGCATGGCGTTGTTATAAACAGAATAGATTATCCCGGCATTACCTCCACAGCTTTGGCCACTCTAAAATTGTCCAAAACCGAGGCTTCTTACTACAAAATAGGCGGATTTGAGGCTGGTGATAAGATATTATCTAAGAACCACACAGTGCTGTTTCCTATGCGCCTGTTGCAGGATTCTTCTCGGATTACAAGGAAATTATGTGGAAGGGCGGGTTAAGAATTACATTTAGAAGAGCTGCAAATGATAATAATGCTTTGATGAGGTACAGCACATTAAACCCTACAGGAGAAGCTATGCCTAATACCTTACCAGATGCAGGCAAATGCATTATTCAGACTATGGAGTTAAGAATCCCGGTTGTTGAATATGAGGCCAGTTACGCTCTTAAATACAAAGCTGATATCCTAAAAAATCCACAGATTCCTCTGCAATTTTACACATATCAATGCGTACAGAAGCCTGCCTCTGGGTACTTATTATGAATTTGATGCTACAAGTTCATTCTCCAGTATTCAATTTGACATGCCTGATTTTGTGGTGGTACTGTTTCAGACTGGGAGACACAACAATCAGGAAAAAAATTCGAGTAAATTTGATAACTGCAACATCAAGAACATATATCTTAAAAATGCAGAAATGAGGTATTTCCTAGAGAAAATTACAATTTAGACATGTCCAAGGATGATTTCTCAAATTATATGAAGCTTTTCGGCTTTCAAGAGGGTCACTACTGGCAGTACTGACATGTATTACACACCAGATGAATTCAAAGCACGGAGACCCATGTTTGTCATCAACGCTTCAAAAGGAAACAAGTTGTGGTTAATGACAGAACAAACATTAAAATTATCTGTGAATTCCACGAGGCCTTACCTGAAGACACCATATGTAGTGTCATTCTCATAGGTGAGAAATCATATATTTATGATGTAAGAAATGAGCGGGTCACAGAGCAGTTCTAGAAGCACGATTCAGGGCTTCCCCCATGGCACAGTGGTAGCATCATTGCCTTGTAATCAAGAGGTCCGGGTTCGATACCCGGTGGAGGCATAAGTGGTTCGGATCCCACTTTAAAACTGTAGGGCCAGTCCCGATTAGCCTTACTGTGCATAAAGTGGACTTAAAACAGCAACTCGAACTAGAGACACAATTCAAACACAAAGGGCCCTTTGGATATAAAACAATACTTTACCGTCAGAAAATATATTTACCTACCCATTTTATACCATCTCTGCTCGTAGCAGATACCTACCTAAAATACTGCAAAAGCTGAAATACAGAAATATTGCGAGCTATCAACAAATTATTCTCAAAATCTCACGTATGGAATACCACATCTATCAGGACTCGAACCCGGAGCCCCTTGTTTACATTAACATTTTGCCATCAGATTTTATAAGGACTCAAACCCGAACCTTTTGATTACAAGGCAATGCACCACACTCCACTCGGTCTCAGAACCCAATAGATATCTTCAAGATTCCTGGATTTTGACAGAAAAACATACTATAAGCTTAATTTCTGGTGCGGCCAAAAATATATCAATTTTTGGCAAATTTATGAACAAAAATCTGGCTGATGCA